>NW_007727625.1:218356-253896 GCF_000696425.1 Galeopterus variegatus | reverse complement strand
GCGGGAGCGCCGCCGCGCTTCCCAAGCGGCGCACTTATCCAGTGCGCCACCGGGCCGGCCCGTCTAACAATGCTTTTGCATATAACCAATGTGAACTATCTGCTAAATAAAGATAACTCACCCCATCATTTTCTGAAACCTTCAGTTATAAATCAACATAATTGAATAATTTCTACTACATTCCAAACTTCTGTTAACTCTTATCCTTCAAGCAGCCAAGGTCAAGGGTTCAGATCCCCATATCAGCTAGCAGCCAAAAAAAAAAAAAAAAGTTTTACCATCTTCCTCCTCAAAATAGCCCTTTCAGCACCGCACTCTCCCGAGTGAGCCACGGGCTGGCCCAAAATAGCCCTTTCAGATAATCCTCTATACCTTCCATTTTCTCATGCTTTCCTCTAAACATAATCTGTCATCTTTCAATAATTCTTTTCCTTCTTTCTGAATCATCCTTTCTATTGGATATCACCCTTCCTTCCCCATCTGCTCACCTTCCACCTTATTCCTAGTTCTCTAACATCTATACTGATGGATCTTATATTCTTTAAACAGATTTTTCAATCTTCATTTGCTCTTCAACTAGACCTCCTAAAATTATTTCAATTCATTTCTAGTGCACATATTTTTGTCAGCTCCATTAAGTTCTTTGTAGAAAAAGGCAGGTTATAAATAAATGAAACAGAAACAGAAAACATATAGATCATTCAGATCTCCTACATCATCTCAAATTCCTTCTAATTCATTCATTTATTCACCAAGCATGTGTCTACTGGACAGACACCCTCACTTCTGTCTATTCTATTCTGTAATTCAGAAAGCAGCTTTGAGAAAAAGCATGCAGGAAAATGCCAACAGGGCCAAGTTGACTCACAGTCTTCACTCATATAGATGAAGTAATTTGTGGGGTACAGGCTCAAGAAATGATAAACTAAAAGTTACACTAGACATAGATGGAAATAGACCCCCAGTTGTTACATGGGTCTCACCTCTATCCAACAAATGTGAATTTGAAAAGGAACAAACAAGTAGGAGTAGATAAAACGAAATAAGGAGAAAGCATTTGGACAAAAATAGATCCAGACTCTAGGTTCATTCTAGGGCTGTAAAAGAACTTTAGAGCCATTTAGTTCCTCTCTGAGATTCCCTAAGGAATCCTTTCAAATATCTAGCTAAAGTATGGTTCACTAAAGTCCTTTCCTCAAACCTTAGCCAATATTCATTTCTCCATTTGGTGAATTCCTATGGCCCTTACTGTCTGTAAAACTCATTTGAGAACTTAATCATAAAATACTTTGCTCAAAGTAATGAAACTGTCTATTAACAAACATACCCAGAAGTTATTTACATATTCAAATCAGTGTGGACCTCTTTAAAATAAGTTACCATGAGAGGCTACCACTTACTCATTCACTCTATCCATCCAATCGTCTGATGCACTCAACCAACATTTATCTACTGCCCAACTAACTACATGTGAACCTATCACCACTGTTCAAAATATTTCTGACTTCCTCTTTGGGAGTATTTTCCAAAATCAGTTAAGTCGACCCAGAAAATCATTCCTATTTCTGTGCCTAACTGAATTTAAAGCAAAACTATTTTTTATTCACTCTATTTGATCTTGATCTTCAGCATTTCTAAAAATCAAATCTTTCAAAGTAAAAAGATCTGTCACCAACAAGACTATTCAGAGTAACATTATGCCTTGTATTATTTACAAATGTGCCATCCTGGAGAGATTATGAGCTCCTAAAGGATAGGGACCATGTTCTACTAAACTTTATAGGTCCCCTCCCCCAACAACACACAATAGGTACTAAATAAATAGGTAAATTATATAGAATTGTGCTTGAGGCTCAACAGGTAATTCAGAATAGGTGTTCCAGGGGCCGGCCTGTGGCTCACTCAGGAGAGTGCGGTGCTGATAACACCAAGGCCACAGGTTCGGATCCTATATAGTGATGGCCGGTTGGCTCACTGGCTGAGCGTGGTGCTCACAACACCAAGCCAAGGGTTGAGATCCCCTTACAGGTCATTTTTTTTTTTTCCTTTTTGTCTTTTTTCAGGACCGGTAACGGGATCGCAACCCTCAGTGTCGCGCCCGTACCACGCAACCGGCAACGGAATCGCAACCCTCGGTGTCGCGCCCGCACCGTGCTCAACCAGTGAGCGGACCGGTCTCTATATGGGATCCGAACCCACGGCAGGAGCGCCACCGCACTCCCAAGCGCCGCACTCTACCGAGTGCGCCACCGGGCCGGCCCTCAGTCATCTTTTATAAAAAAAAAAAAAGAAAGAAAGAAAGAAAAGGTGTTCCAAAAAAGTTCTGATCACTACTACTGAAAATGACTACCAAAAATATAAAAATTCTCATCTGGAGATATAATTTTGATATTTGTTTTAAAAAAATCAATTTTCTGAAATCTTACACTGTTACTGAATTATTTCACAACTGTCATTTTCCCCCAAAAGGATGTCAATACTGTAATTCCTAGAGGGGAAAAACTTCACCTAATATTCTTTATTACCCTAAAAATGAATTAAATCAAATCAGATAGATTCTTAAAATAGCTAGAAATCTTTTTTTTTTGCGGGGGGGAAGCGGGGTGGCTGGCTGGTATAGATATTGAACCCTGGACCTTGGTATTATCAGCACCACACTTTAATCAACTGAGCTAACTGGCCAGCCCTAAAAATCTCTAAACAGTCATTTATGCCTGAGGTAAGAAAATACAAATTAAAATAGCACCCTGCTCCAGACCACATTTACTCCAGATTAAACTAGCCTCAGATTAAAAACACCCATTGGTCCCACCCCTTCTATGTTTGTGCAGGATTGTTACAGTTCCATCCTAACCCATTTTATGTCTTCTTCCCTTAAATCTAATGGTCGTCCCTAGTCAGATATCCCTTGTGTCCTTCAATCTAATACACACACAGACACACAGACACAATTCTGCCTACAATACCCCATAGTACTCAGCAATTTCCTACAGTCCCACTAGTATTATTACTAATACTGAACAATATTTTCTATTAGTCATTCAACAGGTAATTAATAAGCACTTAAGGATCAAGCTGTTGTGAGCTTCCTCAGAGATTAAAGAAAGTCTTAGCTCCAGAGCAGGTTACAATCTAGTTACCATTTACAAAACAAAGAGAGAATAATTCCCATAAGCAAACATAAAATTTAGGAATACATAGCATCTACATGTGAATACTGCTGTTATTGAAAGTAAGGAAGACTCTCAAGAGACAGTTACTTAAAGACATCCTAAAAGTGAAACAATATCTTTCTATTCTCCCAATATCCATCATGCTGACTTGCACCTCATACACAAATTTCAAAAACACTAATATTTTATGACTCTGTCCTAATATATGAGCAGCATAGTTTTTTCCACCATATTCCCAACATATTAATAACTTAGATCTGCTAATTTCCTTATGACTGCCACGAATTCCAATCCCACCACTATAAAGTAAATCTTCACATTAACTATATCCAAATGCCCTTTTCTTCAGCCTCCCCCCAAACTCTCACCACTTCCATCAAACCCTGTCCCTCATTTTCTCCTTCTTATCACATTTTCTCATTACTCCCTCCCCTCCAAAAAAGACACACACATGTCCACACCAATCCATTCCTTCCTAAAAGCATTCCATTCCTTCCTAAAAGCATTAACGATTGCCATAGAAGCCAGGAAAGAACACTCAAAGTCATTTTAATACATTTCCAGATTTCTTTCCCACACTAAAATTCCCCAGAAGACTGTCAAAGAACACTGCAACCTGGTAATTCCAAAACGAACAATTATCATTGTCAGGCAATTTCTCATCTCTAATCTGCAAATCTTATGCTGCAAAGATGTTGTTTCCTACAACAACATTTTGTTATAGGTCCATCCAAACTTCCCTTTATCATCTCATCCAGTCTAATTTTAAATGCTCTCTCTACTTCAGTAAAGTTTTTCTTAGTCTAAATCCTCATCTAATATAGGGGGGAGTTAAAAGATACAACCTAGTGTTGTTGGACTCTAAAATCAAGGTTTAAGTATATTATGTAAAGATACAAAAACATCGAATAAAAGAACTAAAGTAATAACTATCAAAGGTTGGAAAGGAGAAGGGGATAATGTCCATGACACAAATTCTTTTCATTCATAGAAAGAAAGGGCCGACCCCGTGGCGCACTCGGGAGAGTGCAGCGCTGGGAGCACAGCAACACTCCCGCCGTCCGTTCGGATCCCATATAGGAATGGCCGGTGTGCTCACTGGCTGAGCATGGTGCGGGTGACACCAGGCCAAGGGTTGCGATCCCCTTACCGGTCACGAAAAAGACAAAAAAAAAGGAAGTCTTCTGACTACTTGATAGTGTCATTTTGATAAATCAAGAAATAATTGTATATGCCTACTACTTGGAGACCTGGAGAAAAGTATGATAAGAACTAAAAATGTTAGGGCCGGCCCATGGCTCACTTGGGAGAGTGTGGTGCTGATAACACCAAGGCCCTGGGTTCGGATCCCACATAGGGATGGCTGGTTAGCTCACTGGGTGAGCGTGGTACTGTCAACACCAAGTCAAGGGTTAAGATCCCCTTGCCGGTCATCTTTTTAAAAAAAAAAAGAACTACAAATGCTTAGAAGTAATATCCTCTAGAAAGTGGCACTGCAATGGACAGGTGTGACAGGGATTACTGCTTTTCATTATAAGTCCCCACAGAACAATTTTTAAAATTACATACATGTATCATTTGATAATAACTTAAAAGGGGAGAAAAACAATAATGACATACTATATTAAAGTGCATTATACTTAAAAAAATTAAAAGAACAGGTAATATACAGTGCTGGTAAGGGGATGGGAAGAAAAACTGGTCCTCTCATTCTATGATGACAATAAAAATGAGCACAACATACTATGTAATATAATGAAGCCCTTTAAAAGAATGAGTATATTTAAATGTACTGACATAGAAAATTTTCCAATTTTTAAAAAAATAATAATCCTGGATTATTTGTATTGAAAAAATAAAGCCCTTCTCCACTCTAATACTAAATTATCATCCTCCTTTAGAGATATTTGCTAAAGGAATGAATGACTGAATTTTCCCTTCCCTCTCCCAAATTTCATTCCATCTTCCCCATTAATCTCTTTGCCCTTTAATTCCATAAAAAGATCTGGCATAATTAACATTCTTATTATCCTCTCTTCAGTTAAAGAAATATTACAATGTAATGAGTATATAGTTTTTCTTAATAACAAAAGGTGAATAATATCCAGGTAAATTTTAAGAGGACTGATCTAGCCCACAGTTTCCCTCTTGGAAATAGGGTCTGGTGTGAGCTCAGCAAATCCAACTGAGAGAGCTTGGTTCATTTCCTGATATAGAAATGCTAATCCTCCCTCCAACCTGGCTCTAGAATCGTCCAGTCTCTTCAAGTTCCCCTAGACCTCCTGATAACCAGTCCTGACCTCCTTGCAACCTAAAACCAAAACAGATATTCTAGATCTTCTATTCTGTAGGAACACATTTTGCTTGCTGATACATTTTCTTCCATACCACCATGCCTCATGAGAGAGTACATCAGAAATTATGAATGGCAAAAGATATCCCATCAGCCTGGGAGTTATGGAGTCAATCCAGCCAACTAGACTAATTTGAGATACAAATGGAGCCTCCAAAGAAGGGCCACCAAGCATGGACTCCCCCCACCATTAATTATAATCTTGTGTACTGCAATCCAGACTGAATAATGTGGCACCAGTTCTCCTGGACCAGATAAGCTAGGCAGTGAAGAAGAAAACCGCCAAGTCAAGTAATTTCCATTCCAGCATCTGCCAAGATAGTGTTCACCCAGCCTCTGGTAAGTGACAATACTTCAAATTTGCTAAAATCTAAACTCCATGGCCTAGAGAATACCCGTAGGCCAGGCCCTTCCACAAGGTCTGTTTCAGAGGTTCTCATATTTGCTGGTACAGGTCTAAAATGTCTCAGACCAAATTACAAAGGAAGGTCTAATTTTCAGTGACCCCAACCACAGCCGGGACCCACACTTACCAGATGTCATCTACTGTAGAGCCCAAATAGGTTCGGAACTAGGCCATCCCGGCCCATCTGGAATAACTCTTTAGTCCTTGGACTAACATTTATTAATTATACTACATCTGTGTATTCTATTATGCATTCCCTGCATCTTCTCTAATATTTAGCACTCCCTCTTGCTTCAGACGCTGTCTTTTCTACTCACGGAAACTCCTATAGCCCTTCTTTCCTTTCCTTAGAAACGCTTCAGTTCTTTCCATAACGAAATACCTAACGTATCTGCAACAATGAACACCCCCGGAATCCTCAAGACTCCTCCACAGCCACCCCCTGCATTCCTCCACCTATTCGGCATCTTTCCTCCGGCCTCTCTCCCTGTTCACACTCCCACTATGTTTCCTGCAAGCATTCCCTTTTCTCCAACCCCTGCCCTTCCCTTCTCCGAAAGAGCACACTTGGGCAGCAACAGTGACTGAGGCCTGCGGTGCATAAAACACTGCACCAGGCACGGTGGACAGAGACCTGCTGTCTCCCTAGCCTTTTCACACCCACACCCAGCACTCTCTGGCCTCCCCATGCAAACATCCCACCTCCCTCCCTACCTCTGACACCCCCCTCAAGCCTGGGAGGCCGCCTTCTCGCCTCCGCCACCCCCGTCATTATCCTTTCTCAACCCCCCTACCCACCATCCGCGCCCTGCTTCCTCCCGTACCCCAGCCAGCCCCTGCGTTTCCCTCGGCCTCGGCCGTTCCCCCGACCACCCCCAGTCTCGCCACGGCTCGCTCCCCCCGGGGTCAGGCCGTTTACCGCCGCGCGCACCCCCCGCGCGCCGCCCCTTCCCCCTCCCCCGCCCTCCCCTGGGCCCGGGCCTGCCAGGCCCAGCGCTTTACCGCGGGCGGGCGCAGAGTCGCGCGGTCACCGACTGCAAGCGGCGGCGGCTCCAACCTTTCTAGGGGCCTTGAGAGGAGGGGAAGGGGGGAGGGAGGAGAACTTTTGCTGTAGCAGCTTCGGCAACAGCTCCCACCCCTGCGCCTTTCTCCTCTTCCTCCCCCTCCTCCTCCTCCTCCTCTTCCTCCTTCTCTTCCTCCTCCCAGAGCAGTAGAGACGCAGACATGCCGCGGCTAGAGCGCCGCCGCGGTCGCCGCCACTGCCGGCCCGGTGCATTGTGGGAAGACCACCACACGGGAGGCGCTCCGCGGCGTCCGCCCTCTCCTGGCGCTACGACCTGTCTGGGAAGACCCTGCGTGGCTTCGATTCCGGCGCCTGCGTGTCACCAGCCTAGCGTGGCCGGGGAAGCTGGCCCAGAGCCGCGGGCCCCCCAGGGTAGGCCCAGGAGGGAAGCGAATTGAAAAGGATCGGAACTGAGGAAATCTCTTTGAGAGCGGGTTAACACCCCCGCCCACTTCAGCCTTAATTAACGCCTAGAGCCCCGAGAAGTGGAGGATTGCGGGTCGGGAGCGTTTCACGGCCGGGGAACTGGAAGGGGTGTGGACCTAGGTGAAAGGTTATCGGCCAGAACTTGTTGGCTTTTTAGTTTATCCTCTTACCTAGCCTTCTCCCCCGCCACCTGCAGTCGTTGGCCGCTACCACCTCAAATGCCACTTCTCCGGAAGACGCATCCCTGCGCTCTTGAAACTGGCAAGCCTTATTAGTGTCTGCGAACTGAGATGCAGTGTGTGAGTACAAAGAAAGAGCAAGAAATCCGGCCCTTGGCCCTGTTGGGCAGGGTCTTAACGTAGTATTTTCTGCTCAGATCATCTAAAGCCCAAACCTTCTGGGGCTGTGTGGCAAAGACTTGGCAATGATCTACACAGAGCTAGGATTGTACAGTTGTCTCATCATTTGGGGACTCTTTAAGTAACCTTAGCCAAATTGTGATCTCCTTAATGGTGAAGTTCTTAATGTTAATTCAACTCACATTAATTAATGCTTTGAGGTGCTTGTGCATACTGCGATGGTTTACAGTCACTCATCTTTGTGTCCTCACCGTAGAACAATGTGGTCAGCGTGTAACGTAAAAGATGCTCAGTGACTATGAACATCAGGAACTTGCTGCGGGATGAAACACCTTCATTACGATTTTTCATAATAAAATGAAGATTTTTATTTAGTGCCTCTCTACAATTCTTAAACATAACCTTTGAGGGGAGAGGGAAAGGAAGAGTCATTCGAATATCTATATAACCATTTCTGGATTTCTCCTCTTGTCCACACCCACCTTCCCACCCCTTGCCAACTGAATGTTCATTTGAATAGTGCTTTTTGGCAAAACTCCAAACTCCTGTATTATGCACTTGTGATGACACTGAATTAGATTAGTGTCTGCAAGGTTAATGTTCCCCCAGGCATTAACCTCAGTAAATCGTGAGGCCTGTTTAGAAATAGCTGAGGCCCACAGGTTCAGCTTAATTTAGACTCAGGTAACTAAGAAGAGCAAGGCTAACCCACAGCTCCACAATCAACTCTCCATGTGCTTTCTCCATTAAGAAATATAAATTTTAATAAGATGACAGTGCATATTCTGAATGTTAATTGCAGCAAAACAGTGCTACAAGCTAGAGCAAGGGACAGTTATCTGGAGGATAGCCTTCTGGCAACTTCTAGCATCTGCAATGGCATCAAATTCATATGTTAAATAAAAAACACCTCTTGCAGCAAAGAAGCCAACTCTCAGTATTAGGTAATGAGAAAACTAATAACTGAAAAGGGCTGAAGACCTGGAGATTACACACAATGGTTTGCCGATAATAGGGATAGATCTAGTTCTCTGCTCAGTACCATGACAAAGAAACAATAGTGAAACAGCTGTGTAAAATGGGGACTCTCAGTATTAGGTAATGAGAAAACTAATAACTGAAAAGGGCTGAAGACCTGGAGATTACACACAATGGTTTGCCGATAATAGGGATAAATCTAGTTCTCTGCTCAGTACCATGACAAAGAAACAATAGTGAAACAGCTGTGTAAAATGGGCAGAATAGTGATAGCAGAAGTGATCGAGGAGCAAGTTTAGTCTCTTTATAAGTTAAACTTCTGGAAGTATCTCTCGGCCTCAATTTGCCTCTCCATGCTCTTCTCGGTCACCTCCCCGAACGCCAGCCCTAAGCATTCAGCCTACTTTCCTTTTTATAAATTTTTTAAATTTTAAAATAATTATAGATTTATCTTTTTATTTTGAAATAATTAGAGACAAGAAGTTGCAAAAATAGTACAAAGAGTTCCATTTACCGTTCACCCAACTTCCCCCAATGGCGACATCTTATAAAGCTCTAATAAGATATCTAAATCAGGAAATTGACAATGGTACAAATGGTAATGTTAACTAGACTACAGAATTTAGTATTCACCACTTTTAAAATCTGCATCCTTCTGTGTGCACGTGTGTGTGCATATTGTGTGTGTAGTTCAATGCAACTTTACCCCATGTATAGATTCATGTTACCACCCCTACAATCAAGACAGAACTGTTCCATCACCACGAAAGAACTCCCTCATACTACCTTTTTGTATTCACAAATCTGCCCTCTGCTCCACCCATCCCCCACTCCATCCATGTCATCCAGTAACCACTAATCTGTTCTCCATCTCTATAATTCTGTCATTTCAAAAATTTTATATAAGTGGAATTGTACAACATGTAATCTTTTGACATTGATGTATTTATCCAAACATAGTGCCTCTGAGTTTCATCTGAGTTGTTGCAGGTATCAGACATTCATTCCTTCTTGTTGATGAGTAGTATTCCATTGTATAGATGTACCAGAGTTTGTTCATCCATTCCCCAGGTGAGGTACATTTGGGTTGTTTCAAGTTTTTTGCCAGTATGAATAAAATTGCTCTGAACATTTGTATAGAGGTTTTTGTGTGAACTCAAGTTTTTGTTTCACTGGGATAAATACCTTAGAGTATGATTGATGGGTTGTATGGTAAGTGTATACTTAGTTTTTTTAAGAATAAGAAACTGCCATACTATTTTCCAGAGTGACTATCATTTCACATTGCCACCAGCAATGTATGAGTGATCCAGTTTCTCCCCATCTTTTGCAGCATTATCACTGTTTTTTATTTTAGCCGTTGTAATAAGTATGTAGTGATATCTCATGGTGGTCCATTTCCTTTTTATTTTTATTTTTTGGCAGCTGGCTGGTGCAGGGATCTGAACCCTTGACCTTGGTGTTATAACACTTTCCTTTTAAAAAGGGTTTCTCTCTCCCCAAAACCAGCTCCTGAATGAGATACGTGCTATCTCCCCAACTCCCACTTACCTTGTGCTTCTTTTGGAAGGTGATATAAACTGAACTAAGCTACTCAGGATGCAGTCCACGGGTGGCAAACTTAATGTCCAGCAAGCAAAGCAGATAACGTGAATGGGTAAGCAGATGTAAAAACAATTGACAGTGAAAGGGACTGAAGAGCCAGAGAACTGCAGCCAGTCTAAAGGGCACAGCCACTACTCATTTCCAAGTGGGAATGTGAAGATCAGAAAATCAAAAGATGGGCCGGCCCGTGGCTCACTCGGGAGAGTGCGGTGCTGATAACACCAAGGCCCCGGGTTCGGATCCCATATAGGGATGGCCGGTTTGCTCACTGGCTGAGCGTGGTGCTAACAACACCAAGTCAAGGGTTAAGATTCCCTTACCGGTCATCTTTTTTAAAAAAAAAAAAAAGAAAAGAAAATCAAAAGATATCAGAAATCCAAGTTTTTGGGCGAACTCTCCCAAACATTAAATGTTGGCAACTCATTCCGTTTCTTAAGAACATGAAAGCATGTCAGACAAAACACATCTGTGAGCCAAATTCAGCCTACAGTCAGCAGTATATCTCCACCAATGTGGCCTAACCTGTAGAAGACAGGAACCATTGCTCTGACAGGTGGGATTTTCAGTGCCTCCCAGGGCCTCCTTCCTCTCCTCTGGCTCTGGAATGTGTTCTCTTTAGTCTTGGCCTTCTGGCTTCTTTAGGAGAGGAATGTACTTCCATCTCTTGCCCCCAAAGACCTTTCCAGGTCTTCATCCTCTCCTGTACTAACCATCTTTTAAGCTTCCTGGAATTCTCAACCTCAGGAATATATGGAAGTACTATCTTCTCTACCCGTGTGTACCTGCAGCACAATCATTTGTCAAGTCTGGTTCTACCTTAAGAAGAAACCTGGCTTCTTTTTTGCAAAGCTCTAAATTCATAGCCTTGTCAGAGAGTAGTCAAGAGGAGCCTGCCTCTACTACATTTTGTCATTCCTACTGTACCCAGAAAAAGATGGCTTTTCCTGTTCTGAAGTGTTCTCTTTCCCTAAGACACCTCCCCGCAAGTTCCTGCTTCAGATCTGAAAGGCACTTCCAGATCATTGATGTATTCTAAAACGGATGAATAGCCACTCTCTCCTACTTAGGATATAGAGTATAGGTAAATTCTTGAGTCTGGAAGAACAAAAAGCCCTCCACCTCTCAGAAGCATCTAAGGGAGATACTGGGTTGCACTAAAGTTCATCAGCAGTGAGATAATTACAGTTTGGAGGGATACAAAGAAAAATGTGAGTGAAAGGTCAAGATACACAAGGACACAAGAATGAATGAAATGAGGCTTTGGACCAGGATGTTGTAAACAGGAAAGAAAAAAATAAAATAGAGAAACATTATGAGGATAATATCTGTTAAGGCCTACAGGTTAGCCTGGTGATTAAGTCCACAGACTCTGCAGCAGAAGCCTCCTGGGCTGAAATGCTGATTTTACCACTTACTAACTTTGCAATCTTGGTTACTTAACCTCTCTGTGCTGTCAAGTACCCCTGCTAGAAAATGGGGCTAATAGTACATTCCTTTTACGTTTGTTATGCATATTAAGTGTTAATACATGTAAAGCATTTAGAATAATATCTGGCATATAAGTAAATGTTCTATGTGTTGTTAATATTATGGTTGTAGTTATTACTGTTATAAAGAACTTGGATGGGGCTGGCCAGTTAGCTCAGTTGGTTAGAGTATGGTGTTATAACACCAAGGACAAGCGTTCAGATCTCCATAACAGCCAGGCACAAAAAAAAAAAATTAAAGAAAAAAAAAGAACTTGGATGGTGTTGAACCAAATTTCCTAGAAACAAAATTCAATAGGGAAAAAACGTTCCTGTAATGAATAGAGTGAAAGAAAGGATAGAAACTATACAAGTACAAATAATAATAATAATAATAATAATAATAATAATAATATGGGATCGCAACCCTCGGTGTTGCTCCCGCGCCTCGCTCAGCCAGTGAGCGGGAACCGGTCTGTATGTGGGATCCGAACCCTCGGGCAGGAGCGCCGCCGTGCTTCCCAAGCGGCGCACTATCCAGTGCGCCACCGGGCCGGCCCACGGAATTTATTTCTGAGCATATAATCTTTGCTTGAACAATTTTTATAAGGCTGATAAAATTGGCATATTGTAAAGGATGCTTGCTACTTCCTATCCAGCAAATACCAGTGAATCAAGTGCCTACTACTTCTTTCTCAAAGTTTAACCAGAATGAAGTCAAGTTAATTATTCATATACTTAGTAAAGCTGTGGGTTTCCATAAAATGGAAATAATGGCAATTGAAAATTTTTATCATTCTAGCACTTTCAAAGATTTCACACATTTGCTTATTGCCAAGATAGTGTGATATAATACAGAAATAAATATTTCTCTTTCTTGTTTCTACTGTCTTCAGATAATCTGACCAGAAAAGCATGTCAGAATTCTGGACTTACCAAAATATGTAAAACTACCCTATTGCTAAACAATTGTGTTGGTCAACACAGAGAAGGAGGATTAATTTCTCAAAAAATGACCATCGTCCTACCTTCCAATGTTCAGTTTAAACATTTACTTAAAACCCATGTGCAAGGCACTACAAAAGGCACCACAAAAGGGGTAGAAGAGGTACTGGGTTGCACTAAAGTTCATCAACTGTAAGATAACTATGGTTTGGGGATATACAGAAGAAGACACAAGGGAAAAATCAAGATACACAAGAACACAAGTATGAAGTGTTGGGGTTAAGGCTGTTTTGCCTTTTCAGTCACTGACTGATTTTTCCTAAAAGCAACTATTTTACACTTTTCTGAAGAAGATTATATAGCTACATAAAGACACAAGTGCTGTGGTTCAAAGAAGATTATGACATGGTCTAAGCTCATGGGGAAGTTGTAGACTAATGGAGGAGATAGATAAAGGTGAGATCATTTCAGCATGATATGCTGTGATAACAGGTGTCAAGGGTTCTTTGAGTTCCCACAATGATGGAGCCTACGGACTGGTGTATCATTGCCATCCCAAAACTATACTTTCTACCTCATTTATACATTTTAAAACTTACAGGTGAAATTCTGTACAAATATTGAACATTATGCAGGACTTTCTTCCGCACTGAGAGAAGCATTTATCTCCTGATAATTAAAAAATGTGTAAGCTCTAAGGCAAGTCCTTTCCAAGACACACACCTTGAAATGACTGCAGAATAATCCTCTACACTCCTTGAGCAAAATGTGAGCAAGTAAGATTGAAGAGCAAATGCAAGCTGAAAGTCAGGTGAAAGTGACCTACAGTAGTGGTCATGAACAAAATGACAGCATCAGTGATAAAGTAGATAACTTTCTGGTGGGAGGCGGCTGTTTTATCTTTTCTTTCACTGATACTTTCTAAAGGCAATCACTTTACACTTTCCCAAAGAAGATTATGTGGCTACATAAGCTTAATTCTTCCGTTTTATAAATAAATAACTTTCTGGTGGGAGGCGGCTGTTTTATCTTTTCTTTCACTGATACTTCCTAAAGGCCATCAGTTTACACTTTCCCAAAGAAGATTATGTGGCTACATAAGCTTAATTCTTCCGTTTTATAAATATATATATAAAGGACAGGGTGTTTGGGGGACAGCTCAGAAATCAGCTGATTTGGGGTTTTGTTTAGTTTCAAATAAGCTTCAAAGTCGCAGCTAAGGTCATTACCCATCTAGCCCCAGGCTACATATCATCTAAGCCTGCATGTGTCTACCCTGAGACCTCTAGCACCGACAGATAACACAACCAAATAACTGATGTCCATAGGGAGCCCCAAGTCAGCAAGGATCATTACTATTAGGGGCATTTTGTCAAAAAAAGCAGGTAAGTGTTCAGTATATTGGGAAAGTTTCCATCTTTTTTGTTTTTTTAATGTTTTGGCATTTACAAGATTAAACATCAGTTATTTGGGAGCTCCATTTATCCCAAATATCACATTCCCCAATATACCAGATAGTAGAGCTATTACAGAAAAGAAAAAAGAAAGTCTCTGAATACAATTTAGTTACTATAAAACCCTTCTTATATATCCCTATGGCACATACTGTTGGAAGAAACATTGTTACCACCGGTCTTAAAAATCACCTGTTGTATTTTAGAACCTCAGAAAAGGGAGATAATGGCATCAAAAGCTGAACATATAGTAACGATAACATTAAATGCACTGAAAATATACATGAAGAATGGATTCCAATATTAATTCAAATTTAATATTTTTTACTTTATGGCTACTATATGTTAAGTAGAGAAACATGTATAGATATATATCCCCTTTGTGCTGTGGCTTTCTCTACAGGTCCTGTGTTCTGTCGTGGCAGACTTGTTATGGAGGGACCAAAAGTCTCCTGGGCCACAGATACACATTTTGACCTCATTTCTGAACTCTTCCTGGGCAGAGAGGAGAAAATAATGGCACACAGAATAAAGACATTGGAATTTGAGACCATCTCTCAACTTAAAAAAAAAAAATGTAATATTGCTAGGGTGAGGATCAGCCCTCACTTCTTTCAATTGCTCAACAATATTTTTTGAATGCCTAGTACGTGTCAAGCAATGTATTCTTTTATTCATCAAATTGTTATTGAATATCTGGTGCCATAATAAACACTAGAAATACTATTGGTAAATAAAATACTCTTCTACCCCAAAAGGAGCTTACAGTCGTCAGCTGGAGGAGTAAAACAAGTGAACAGGCTGCTTCACTTCAGGGTGATACGCTCTCACACAGGGATGAGCATGGGATGCTGGGGGAGGATACAGCCTCGGGCCAGGACATTGTCCCCGGGCCAGGACAGCTTTCCCAAGATGACCTTTGAGTTGAGACCTGAAAGGAGGTGGTGGTACTGGTGGAGTTCAGGGCAGAGGAAGGAGAGGGTAATGCAGAGTCCTAGTGCCAGAGAGAGCTCAGTGCATTTAGGGACGTGTGAATTGTTCAGAATGAACGCATCCAGGAAGTGGTTGACAGAACAAAACGAAAAAGGTACTGCAGGTGAAAGCACTAAAGCGCCAGAGTGTCTTGTAGGCTAAGTTGAGGGTATCATCTGATCTTTATCCCAGGAAAAGTTGTCCCCAAAGTGTGGCTGGGTGATAAGCAAAAAGATTTTAGATGATACACAGACCAACATTTTTTTTTTGGTAGTTAATGAATTCAATATTCATTAGAAAAACATACATACTGTAACTCATACATCCAACACATTACTTCTATTATGGCTCAGGATGATGCTAAGTGACAGAAGTGATTCAAGTAACAAACAAATATTAAATTTGTCATATTGCAGTTGGTACATGAACAACCATGAATGACTGACGTTGCAAAAAACTTCTTGAGGCCAGCAGATAGCCATTGAAAGGTTTTTGCAGGAAGTAACATGACAAGACTTCTGAGTAAGAAAGAACACTCTGGTTGTGGAAAATGGATTAGGACAGTATTTGTCAAACTTCTGGTTAAGTCCCATTAGGGGATTCTGAAATCAAACTTAAAGTTGTAACTGGCAGGGTTTTTCCTAGTATAAAACATAATATGATAGAATAAATAATATCAGCTTCACACATAATCAGACAGAATCACACATATACTTTTAATTTTATATATATGTATTACGCATGTATGTGAGTCTTTACATTTCACAGTGTGAAATGCTTTTCTTTCTTTTAAAGATGACCGGTAAGGGGATCTCAACCCTTGGCTTGGTGTTGTGAGCACCACGCTCAGCCAGTGAGCCAACCAGCCATCCCTATATAGGATTTGAACCCGTGGCCTTGGTGTTATCAGCACCGCACTCTCCTGAGTGAGCCATGGGCCAGCCCTGTGAAATGTTTTTCTTACTGTTGATCAAGGTCAAAGAAAGTTTAGAAGCCACTGTAAATAGACCATTTAGGAGGCTGTTGCAGTATTTTATTCATTTGTTCAATTAGTATTTATTGAGCACATATTACGTGAAAGGTGCTGTTCTAGGCATTGAGAATAGAGCTGGTGAACAAAATAATGTGCCTGATATTACAAAGTTTATACTGTAGTGAGCAGAGGATGCAATGAACAAGTAACCAAATAAATTCATAAGACAATTTAAGAGATGGCAAGTTCTTAAAAGCAATGAATCCAGAAGAGAAACCGTAAGCTCCACACAGACTGCTTTTTCACTGCTGTGTCCCAAACACCAAGAATAGGAATAATGCCTGGACCATAGTAGCTGCACAGTATTAGTTGAATGAATGAATGAATGAGGCATGTTGTTGGCTTGACTTAGTGGCAATAGAAACTAAGAGAAGTGAATGGGTTCAAGGTATATTTTTCAGAAGTGAAATAAACAGGGTTTAGTGAAGAAAATAGATTTGGGGGCTAAGAGATAAGAAGGCAGATGATTTCTCTACAGCCTATTCTAAACTAGTAACCAGAGTGATCAAGTGATTTCTCCACTCCAAACCCTCCCACTACTTTCTATTGTACTGGCCGTAAAACCCCAAATCCTTACAATAGCCAATAGGGCTGTGCAAGATCCTGGCTTGGGTGCCTCATTTCTAATAATCTCCACCTGTTTCTGTCCCAGCCACACTGGCCACTTTGCTGCTCCTTAAACACCCAGTTAAGTTTCTGATCAAGGCCTTTGCACTAACTGTCTCTTCTTGAAATGCTCTTCTCCCAAATATTCATATGGTACAACTTTTGCTTCCTTCAAGTGTCTCCTTCTTGGACAGGTCTATTCTGATCACCTTGTCTAATGCTACAAGTCATGCTTCATGACATTCATTACTCTGCCTGCTCAATTTTTTCCTCATAGCACTTACTGTGAGATATATAAATATATATCACTCTAACATGCTGTATAATTTATTATCTTCATTGTCTCTCTTCCCACAGGAATGTAAACTCCCCTTGATCCTAGAGCACTACTTGACACATTAGTGATCCATAAGTATTTGTTGGATAATCAAATAAAAGATAACTCCCAGGTTTCTGGTTTGAGCAACTGAACGATGGTGGCTCACTGAGGCAGGAGACCCAGGAGGATATAAGATGTGATGGAAAGTGACAAGTTCTGTGTTGGACATGTGGAGTCTAAGTATCTTGTGGGACCAAAGTCCAGGTGGGAACACTCTTTAGGCAGTTGAATATATGAATCTGGTGCTCAGAAGAGCCAGAGGTATGAATTCAGGGATCACCGGCTTATAGATAGCATTCAAATGGGTGAGACTGGCAAGAAAATGCATGTAGAGATGAAGAGAAGAACCTGGAAAAACAGCAGGGGGTAAGAGAGAGCAGAAGCAGAGGAGGCCGTGAAGGAGAGGGAGAAGAGCTGGGAGGGAAGGAGGAGGTGTAGACGTCAACGGGAAAGCAGTGTTAGAAGGAAAGTATGTTTAAAAACCTAGTGGCTTAACACAGAACACATTTATTATTGCATGGTCTGATCTGGGTCCTCTGTTTTAGGGTCTCTTACAAGGCTGTAATCAAGGCATTGGCCAAGGCTGTCGTCTCATCTGTGGGCTTGACTGGGAAGTGATCCTTTTCCAAACTCTTCCAATTGTTGGCAGGATTCAGTTTTCCGAGGGCTATTAGATTGAGAACCTCAGATCCTCCCCATGTGGGTCTCTCCATAGGGCACCTCACAACATGGGAGGTTGCTTCATCAGAGCAAGCACATACGAGGAACCAGAGGAGTGTAAGCACGTCTTTTATAACCTGATCTCGGAAGTGCTATGTTATCCCATTTCACTTCTTTCTTACTCTTTTTTTTTTTTTTTAAGATGACCGGTAAGGGGATCTTAACCCTTGATTTGGTGTTGTCAGCACCACGCTCTCCCAAGTGAGCCATGAGCTGGCCCCTTCTTACTCTTTTTTAAAAATTGTATATATCTTGGTATTTAAAAAATTTTTTAATTGACACACAATAATTGTACATAGTTATGGGGTTCACATTTTTCTTATTCTTTTCATTAGAAGCAAGTTATTAGGTTCAACCCACAGAAGGGGAAGGGATTACAAAAGGGAGTATGTACAAGGAGGTGGGGATCACTGGGAGCCACTTTCAAAACATCCTCCCACGGAAGATGTGTCAGCAGCATTCAAAGTACTAGAGTGGTCAAGTGTCCAGGAGATCTGGCAATGAGGAAAAGCCATTTGTTATTCTAGAGAGAGCTGGCTTAGGAGAGTGTAGTGGCAAAGGCCAGACTGTGATGGACTGAAGAGGAATGGGAGACGTAAGGACAGAGAGCATAGACAATTCCTTCAAGATGCTTAGATGTGTAGGGAACAATGGAGAGAGGGTGGCTGGAGCAAGGAATGGAGTCAAAGCCAGATTGTGGGTATTTTAAAATGTAGAAGAGATCTGAATGCATTTAAAAATTATTGAGTAGGCATGAATAGAAAGGAGATTGAAGAAAGTTTTTGTTTTTGTTTTTAAAGGCAGCATTCCTGAAGAAATGGGCTCCAAGCACAAGTGGAAGTGCTAGAAAAAGAAGTAGGAAGAGTGGATGGTGTGGCTGCAGGCCAACCTGTGGCAGGGAAGGCAGGAAGTCAAATGTGAGGAGTTTGGGGAAGGTTCAAAATGACTGGATTCAAAGGGAAAAAAAGCGATGAGGGTCAGCTTGAGGACTCTTTGAGATTAAAGACCCTGAAGTTGCAGTGGCACCAATCTGTCTCCTTGCATCATTTTCTCCAGCACTCAGCAGCTCAGGTGTCATAGAGGAAGGCCAACAAATATTTGGAGTAAGGCAATCAGAGCTACTTAAGATGAGCACTGCAAAGAATGTGGGGCAAGAAAATTAATGATACTGGCAAGAGGTGGACCATGCAGTCCAGCCAGATAGATGGGAAAGAAGTCAAGTCCAGAGTATGGGGTTGATAGGAGAAAGTAAAAAGTCCAAACCCTCAATACAATGAAACCCCGGTATAGTGGGCTAAATGGAATAAGAGAGCTAAAAGTTAGACAGTTGTGGTCAGAGATAGAGATGAATCACTTGAATGGCTTTATAAGGGATGAAGAAGACCAGTACTGAGTCCAGGAGAAAGATGATGAGACCCTAAATAACTATCATTTATTAAGCCCTTACTTCTCCAGGGTATTGTGGTCAGTGCTTTACCTGTGTCATCTCATATAATACAACTCTCAAAGCTAAGACTTTTATCACCATTATATAGAAGAAGAAACAGGCCCACAGAAACTAAATAACTTTCCAAAGGTCATAAGGGAGGTAAAATTCGAAATCAACCTTTAGTCCACTGAGTCTCAGAAGGTAGTCCTGACCAGCAGCTGGACCAGCACCAGGAACTGGTGTTCCAATACGCCTTTCAGATAACTCTGAAGTATGCTGAAGCTTGAGAAACACTGCTCCAGATGATACTGCCTCTCAGGGTCCAAACTAGGGCAGGGGTAACAAAGAGGAGAACAGGACAGACTGGAGAATTACAGGATTTAGAAAGTTAAGGGAAAGTAACTGGGTGAAGAAACCTAAGGTAACTTCCAGATTTCTAGCTTGGGTGATTGATAGAGAAATCTCTAGAAAAGGGAGGAAGGTTGATAGAGAAAGATGGTGAATTTGGTTTTGGACAAGCTGATTCTGAAGTTCTTACAGGCAAACAAGTGGAACTACCTATTAGGCAAATGAATACATGCGTGAGAATATATGAAGAGTATGTGAAGGGAAGGCCTTGACAGAGAAGGCCTGCGCCTGACAATTGCAGGGCCTGGGGCAAGAGCACAGATAATCATATACCACAGACCTAAATGTTTAAAAGTTGTAAATCTAACTGACTTGATCTTAAATAAAATGCACTGTCTCCTTTCATCTTGTCTCTTCAAATGTATCTTCATAGTTATAAAATTTTAGAAATATGTGTAAAACAATGGTTTTTATATGACTGAAAGTTGGCAAAATATCGAAGACAACTTGGGAATTCTGTTAATAGGTCACCAATATTGGGATGAGTCATAAAATATACACATAACTCACGAATTATCATATAGTTCTTCTATGAAATTTGTTTTCACAACTTTATTTTAGCAAAATTTTCAATAATGTTGTTATAATGAAAATTTTCATATAATTTGTATTCAATTGATTTAAAGGATTAAAAAATATATGTAACTATATTAAAAGTGCACAAAATTTTAAATTAATTTTTATTCAAAATGTAAATCAAAGAAATGTAAAAATTAAAAATTATCTTTCGTGTAAGTTCTTTTAAAGCTATTTTTGTTTCAAATTATTCAAAACTACTAGAATTAAGAAGAAAAGTACAAATTATAATTAATAAATATCAACATTTTAAATAAAAATTAAAGTTGACATTTAAAATTTTTTGACAATTTAAATCTTATTAACTATTTTTATAAAGATAAACTATTAGCAACTCTACTAACATTCACGTTTTAGTTGTCTTTTCTGAATAACAAATTACCTCGATACTTAGTGGCTTAAAATAATGATCTATTATTTCTCACCATTCTGTGGATTGTCTGGGTGGTTCCTCTACTTGTCTCTGCGAGGCTCATTCATGAGACTGCAGTCATGCGGTGGGTCAGCGGGAGCTGGAGGGTCTAGAATGACCTCATTCACATATCTGGGGCTTTGTGGGGATGGCTAGAAGGCTGTGATCTCTCTCCCCACATGATCTCCCATCATTCAATAGCTGGAACCATGGTGGCTTCCTTACATAGTGGCTAGATCCCAAGAGAAGGAAAGCAGAAGCTGCCAGGCCTAATAGGCTTTGGCCCCAAACTGGCATGGTTGCTTTTGCCACATTCTATTAGTCAAAGCAAGTCATAAGGTCAGCCCAGATTCAAGTGGAGAGAAACAAACTCTACTTCTTGATGTAGTGGTGTGAGTGGACAGCGACGGGAAGAATTAGTGACTGCCATCTTTGCCAGCAATTTGTCACATTTCATCTGGTTGCCAATGTAAAGAATTGGTTATTTACGTGGCTGCACATATGTTATGTTTAGACCTACATATATTCAAATTTAAAATAATATGATCTATTAAATAATATGATCTATAATTAATAATAGTATTGTTTAATACTATAAAATGTTCCTCAGTCATTCTGTACAATGGTTGTGAATACCTGCAGAGTCCTAATTTAGAACATGAAGAGAAGCAAGAAGTGGCTGCTCAGCACTCCTAGGAAACACTTTGTTATGCAATAATCTATTATCCTTATGCAGTCTGAGAGGAAGAATTGGACAAGTTAATTGTGTAAATACTTACCTTACTCAAGTCCTCCCCACTGCCACATTCTATTAGTCAAAGCAAGTCATAAGGTCAGCCCAGATTCAAGTGGAGAGAAACAAACTCTAGTTCTTGATGTAGTGGTGTGAGTGGACAGGGACGGGAAGAATTAGTGACTGCCATCTTTGCCAGCAATTTGTCACATTTCATCTGGTTGCCAATGTAAAGAATTGGTTATTTACATGGCTGCACATATGTTATGTTTAGACCTACATATATTCAAATTTAAAATAATATGATCTATTAAATAATATGATCTATAATTAATAATAGTATTGTTTAATACTATAAAATGTTCCTCAGTCATTCTGTACAATGGTTGTGAATACCTGCAGAGTCCTAATTTAGAACATGAAGAGAAGCAAGAAGTGGCTGCTCAGCACTCCTAGGAAACACTTTGTTATGCAATAATCTATTATCCTTATGCAATCTGAGAGGAAGAATTGGACAAGTTAATTGTGTAAATACTTACCTTACTCAAGTCCTCCCCAAACTCAGAAGCAGCGTCCATCTCCACTGTCAGCAGCATGAATTTGGAGGCAGTTGCCTTTTGCTTTGAGGACACAGGGCAAGAGATATGAGGAAGTATTTCTCCAGGACCTGGATGGTGTTAGTTTAGTAGGGAGGATGCTTAAAGTTATGGGTCACACTGTACCTGTGCTGAGCGCCAGATCCCGACTGACAGAGGTGCCCAGGTCATCTTCAATTAATTTACATTGCGTATGCTTGCATATGCAGGGACCTCTAAAGTCCACAGTCTAGGGTGGGACCCTATTGTTTGGCCTAAACATACTGAGTAGGTAACACTGTTTTGGGAGTAACATGAGAGAGAGGGTGGGAGTGAGAAGAGTAGTAAGGCAACAAGGATGGAACTCTTGGGAATCAAAATAATGTTTACAGAACGGAGGGGCCGGAATAGCCATTAATAGGGGTGTGATGGACTGAATGTTATGTTCTGCCCAAAATTCATACATTGAAATCTAACCCCCACTGTGATGGTATCTGGAGATGGGGCCTGTGGGAGGTTCGAAGGGGAATTTTCACAATTTGTTCAGCCACTTACAGTAACTTGATATCTGTGAACATGAGTTTTCTTTTATGAAAAATGGATATGATAATAACATTCACTTCATAGGTATTCTTTCAAAAAATTGAGATAGGCCGGCCCGTGGCTCACTCGGTAGGGTGCGGTGCTGATAACACCAAGGCCACGGGTTCGGATCCCATATAAGGATGGCCGGTTTGCTCACTGGCTGAGCGTGGTGCTGACAACACCAAGCCAAGGGTTGAGATCCCCTTACCGGTCATCTTAAAAAAAAAAAAAAAAAAAAAGACAAAAAATTGAGATATAATTGACACAGTACAAAATTGAGCCCTTTAAGGTATACAATTCATTGTTTTTTAGTATAGTCACAAATTTGTGCAACCATCACCACTATCTAATTCTAGAACATTTTGTCGCCACTACGCTTTCTCTAAACCTACTGGCATGTAGTGGATAGAGGCCAGGGATTCTGGTAAACATCCTGAAAGCACAGGACAGCCCCCCAAAAACATAAAATTACACAGCCCAAAATGTCAATCATGCCGAGGTTGAGACACCCCAACTAGGGCTATGTGAGTTGTCTATGCCTACACCTTGAACTAAGGCAGCAAGTTGTGATGGCTCTGGAATCAGACAGACCTGGATTCGAATCCCAATTCTACCACTTACATCCTCTGTGACCTTCAGCAAGTTCCTTACCCTCTCTGAGCCTTAGTTTCTTCATCTAATGATCATTCTAGTATCTATACATATGTAAATAAAATCATCTAATATATATAATAATCACCTAATATATATAATAATCTAATATATACTTTTAGTAATTTCATATTTATATGCAATATCCTGATAAAAGTAATACCTTAGGGTTTTGTTTTGTTTTTTTTCCTTTTTGTCTTTTTTCGTGTCCGGCAACGGATCGCAACCCTCAGTGTCGCGCCCGTACCGGACCAGGACCGGCAACGGGATTGCATCCCTCGGTGCTGCGCCAGCACCTCGCTCAGCCAGTGAGCAGGAACCGGTCTGTATGTGGGATCCGAACCCTTGGCGGGAGCGCCACCGCGCTCCCAAGCGGCGCACTGTGGCAGTGCACCACCGGGCCGGCCCAATACCTTAGGGTTTTTTATTTTTATTTATTTTTTGGCACTGGCTGGTATGGGAATGTGAACCCTTGACCTTGGTATTTTATCACAGTGCTGTAACCAACTGAGCTAACTGGCCAGCCTTTTAGTGCTTTTTTAAAAGTCAGGTTTATTAAAGTACATCTTACATAGAGTAAAAGTTGTCCTTTTTAAGTATACAGTTCAATAAGTTTTGACAAATGTACACAATTGTGTGACCACCACCACGATCAAGATATCAAACAGTTTCATCACCCCCCAAAATTCCCTCATATCCCTTTATAGAAAATTTCTATTCCAGCCACAGGTAACCACTGATCTGTTTTCCGTCCCTATAATCTTTTTCCTTTTTCAAAATGTCTTATATTGGGGCCAGCCCGGTGGCGCACTGGATAAGTGCGCCGCTTGGGAAGCGCGGCGGCGCTCCCGCCGAGGGTTCGGATCCCACATACAGACTGGCCGCTCACTGGCTGAGCGAGGTGCGGGAGCAACACCGAGGGTTACGATCCCGTTGCCGGTCCTGGTCCAGTACGGGCGCGACACTGAGGGTTGCGATCCGATGCCGGTCACGAAAAAAAACAAAAAGGAAAAAAAAAATGTCTTATAAATGGAATCACAAAGCATGTAGCCTTTTGAGTCTGGCTTCTTTCACTTACGTAATCCTTCTGAGATGCATCCATGCTTGTGCGTGTGTCAGTGGCTTTGTTCCTTATTATTTGAGTAGTACTCCATTGTTTGTATGTACCACAGTTAGCTTATTCATTTACCACTTGATGAACTTTTGGGTTATTCATGAGGGGTGGGTCCTATGTTAAGTTTAACTTTGTAAGAAACTGCCAGACTATTTTCCAATGTGACTATCATTCTGCATTGCTGATACAAGTCCTCATTAGCACTTGGTGCTGTCAGGTTTTGTTTTGTTTTGCGCAGCTGGCCAGAATGGGGATCCGAACCCTTGACCTTGAAGTTAAAACACCGCGCTCTAACCAACTGAGCTACCCGGCCAGCCCTTGTTGTGCTTTGTGTTTTAATTTTAGCCACTCTAGACAGTAGGTAGTGGTACTTTAATGTGTTTCTAATTTGCATTTTCCCTAATATCAAGCAATGTTGAGCGCCTTGTTTTGATTTCATTTTATAACATATTAGCCATTTGGGGTACTTTAAATCTCTCAAAAACTACATTAGATAGGTAGAAATAAACATGTTATACTGGCAAAAAATGAATGCATGCCTCTCCTCACCCCACCTTCTCCAAAGTGACTGCTTCCCCATTTCCCAGAAGAAAAGAGACGTCTGGTTTTGTACACTGTTGGGCGACCCAAGCTGCAGCCAACTGCGTCATCCTCACCGTGTAATTTGAGGCTGGAGGTGCCCACGTGTCTCATTTTTAGGATCCTGTGGGCTACATTTGGCCCAGATTAGGTTATACTTTAGGCATTTTGCTGCATGTCACTTCTTTTTCCCCTCAATGTTCTATTTCTCAGAAGGCACTTCAAAGAGCAAACATTTGGGCTGACGTGAAGAGTCTCATTCTCTGAGGACAGTGGGGCGACCTCTAAAGCAGGAAAGGGAAGAAAGCAAACCCCTCCTGGCCCTCGATGGCTCAGTCTCGGACCCCAACCCATGAAGAGTGTGCGGCTTCACTTACCAGGATTGACTGTCCACGAGACTTCTGTTTGTTTCACAAGTGGGCACTGGTCCTGCCCACGTCGTCCCCGTTTTCCTCTCCCTTCTCCCCACACAGTACCCATCACCTCCAACACTTGCCTTGCCTCCTAGTTATGGCTGCCAGATAAAACACAGGATGTCCAGTTAAATCTGAGTTTCAGATCGACAACAAATGCTTTTTAGTATATCACACGCAATATTTGGAGGCTTCCTCCACCACCAGTGTTCAGGGAGCTGGCTTATTTTTATTAAGGAAGTCAAGCTCTTATTTGGGGAGGGAGACAAGAACTCATTTGACCTCTTTTAGACCTATGTTTGGTTGTTTCCAGCGGCATAGTATATAGACAGCTACTTATCCTCCCCACTGCGGCATCAGTCATGAGACTTCGGGAGCACCAAGGACCAGAGCTGGACAGCAGTGACCTACCTTTCAGGAAAAATCCCCATGCAAAACAAATAGCAAAGCTCTTTCTGGGCTGGCTGAACTACCCTGTCTGTTCAATGCGGCAGCGCTAGAGAAGGAAGCAAGCTGATCTTTATTAAAGGACCACTTAAACTCATTTCTGGAACAGCCTGATATACATTCATTGGTTTAATTTTAACATTTTTGGGTTTTGCACTGGCTAGCAAACCTGCTAAGGTGCGCTTCCCTAGAGTTAAGGGGCACAAGCAAATTCAAGCCCTCACTCCTCACATGTAAGGTTATCAGATAAATAAATGCAAAAAATAAACAAAAGTAAATAGAATAAACATTACTTTTAATATGAGAAAAATATTTGAGTGCCTCCCATATGCCAAGTTCCCTATGTGTATTATCTAAATGTACCTAATTCTATATAACATACTTGTGAGTTGTATGTTATGAGACTGAATAGTTTAATAATTTACCCAATGCCTATGGGTAGCTTGGATTTGAATTACTATCAGTATGATTCTGAAATCAGGGGACTCTTCCTCAGCCATACAAGTCTGATAACATGATCATCCAGGAGAAAGAAAGAGGAACTTCCAGTAAAAATGCTCAGTAGGGTATGGGAATTATACCACATTGGGTCAGCCCCATAGTACCAACCAGGCAGAAAACCACCTGGACAGCACTGACAGTGAGGCAAAGGGGAGGTCTGAGGTGCCGCAACCATGGATTGTTGAAGAGGCAGCACTGGGGCTCAAGTGAGGGGTCAGGACCAAAGATTGGTGTCCAAAAGTCATCGACACAAAGGAGAATAAACCTACCTTGCAATTGCCAGAGGCCAGAACAGGGAGAAGATCAGGAATCCAGGCAGGCAGAGAAAACTGATCACATTTCTAGCCACAAAAGGACTATGATGTGACTGTGACTCTGAGGTAATGTCTGGGCCAGCCATGGTCGGGGACTGGGGCCTGTGTCCTCAAGTGTGAATGCCAACAAGAGCTAACACTTTACACAGAACTTTCCAGGTGCCAGACTCTGTTCTGAGTGCTATACATTCATTAATTCATTTAATCTTTACAACAACCCTTTGAGATAAGTACTATTATCATCCCCCTTACATAGATGAAGAAACTGAGGCAGAGAGAGGTAAGTAACTTGCCCAAGGCTCACAGTGAGTAGGTGGCAGAGCTGGGATTCAAACAAGGCAGTCTATGCAACACTGCTGTGAGGTAAGTATCTGTACCTGTCCAGTAGCTGGAACAAGGCAGTGCTAGAAAGGTCTTAAGAAAGTATTGAAGTTATGAGTTGGGATAAGCTTACCAAAGGAAGGCACCTAATGCAGAGGAAAAAGTCAGTGGAGAATGGTCATGGTTAAAGGAGGGATGGGGCAGGGAAGGCCACTAAAGTAGACAAAGAAGGAACAATCAGAGAGGTGGGAAGGGAATAGAATTGTGCAATATCAGGGGAACAGAAGGAGGAGGAAGGTAAACTGCAGTGCCCAGTGCTGCAGGGAGATCAGGGAGAGTAGGGCCTCAGACATGGTTATAGGAACCGGCAATTTGAAGCTTGTGTTGATGAAGATGTGGGTTATTCTGTAAGGTACAGATTTGGCTGCTGTAATAAAGACCAAAATACCAGTGTGAAGTGTATTTCTCTCACCTAACAGTCCAGCATATGCAGCATACACAGCATACATACATATTCAGGGCTAATATGGCAGTGCCACTCTGATGCGGACCTATGTTCCTTCTATCTTGCTGCTCTGCCACCTTCAGCGTGAGGTTTTTCAGGTCTAAAATGACTAACAACCCTCTATATTTTAGCCAGCATGAAGGTGAAAAGCATGCCCCTTCTTTTCAAGGGGATGATGCAGAAGTTATATACATGGCAGCACCTAGCTGCAAGGGAACCTGGAAAATGCAGTCTTTAGCTGTGTGGTACACAGCTAAAACTGATGAGTTCTATTTTTAAAGGAAAAAGAAGATGTAGACACTGAGATACAACTCTCTACCCTAGAGGTCATTGGTCACCTCTGCAGTTACAATTTCATCGAGTGGATCTAAGGAGTTTGTGAGGAGATGATGGGGTGAGTAGAGAGGAAGTGCTATCTGAGAAGGCTGGTGGTCACTGGAAATAGAGAAAGAAGCTCACAGTAGTTTGTGGAGTAACAGCATAGAGAGATGGTTTGTACAAGAGAAGGAGGAACTAGGTATATTTTTGAAGAGAGCAGGAAAAATCAAGAGGAAAGAGAGCGCAGATGCTGGAGAGGGTGAGGACAGTTGATGGAGCAAGGCTCCAAAGAGATCAGAATGGGAAGGGATTGAGGGTGCCATTGGAGGGTTAGTCTTGGACACTTCTTTCTTGGAACAAGAGAGAAGGAGAAGACAATGAGAAAAGATACAAAGACATTTTAATGTGAGGAGTAGGAAAGCTGAGCAAGCCTCGGTTCAGGTGGCCCCAGCCCCAGCCCCAGCCATGTGGGTGAGATCATCTGCCCCCATAAAGTGTGTTTCCAAATGTGAAAGCTGCTGGGAGCTTATGAAACCTAAGAGTGATGCTCCATCTGCCTGACTGGTATCCCATTGCCTGGGGCCACCCTGCCTCTCAGGAGGAGACTAATGAAGGTGGAATATCTACCTCCTACAGAGTTAGAATTCTATGGCACAGCTGCTTCTAACCTGGAAAGACACTGTGGACACAGAGTTTGTCCTCAATAAATATTTGTGAAACACAATGAATGCATGAATGAATGAACAAACATGTTTCATACTCCATGACTTTGCATGGCTGCACATGTTCAGAACATTCAAATTCCTCTTCAAGCAGTGCAATTCCTTGCAGGCCAGCACTCATTTCAACACACTCCATTTCCAAACCTGCTTCCTTCTCTCTAAAATATGAGTATTATTCCTTGTTTATACAGTGGTTAAAAAGAAATAAAATAAAACAAAACATGAATATTACATGTTCCCTGGAATTTCTGAGATGTTGTGGATTTTACCAGGCAGCATCTAAGTCCTGTGTTTGAGCTGTTAGAGGAGCTTGTGAGGAACCACTCAGGTTAAAGGCTGACTTCTTCCAGTTTAAAGAAATAGCATCAATAATAGGTTGTGTTTACTTTTCCTAAAAGGAAAATATCCATTTGTGGAAGTCCTTTGTGAGTATTTGTTTTCAGTTGCCATAATGTCATATAATTTCAGATGTCAGGCAAGCCATGAGAGAACTCAAGAATCCAGAAACTTCAG
This sequence comes from Galeopterus variegatus, assembly GCF_000696425.1. Lineage (NCBI taxonomy): Eukaryota > Metazoa > Chordata > Mammalia > Dermoptera > Cynocephalidae > Galeopterus > Galeopterus variegatus. The sequence goes on along the minus strand of NW_007727625.1, from coordinate 224,842 downwards.
TCAAAAAAACAAAACAGCCTCCCCTCGCCACCCGCCCATCCCCAGGCCCGCCCTCAGTTTGTGTAGTTGTTTCTCAAGTCGGCTCTGCGATTTCAGGAGATCACTTCCAGAGAAGATGGTGACAGAGAGAAAGTCAGATGGGATGTTGCCATCTCAGCCATCAACCATCCACCAAATCAGGAAGCCTTTTATTGTAAGGTCACCGTATGTGGTGATGTGCTAAGGACTAGACAAAATGACAAAGAGCTGGTGGCTGCTGCCACGTTGGCTCAGAGGCCCCCTCCTGTGGGACTGTTCTCACCCTGTGACCACTTGAGACCTCGGCCCTCCCCTGAGCTTCTTTCTGAAAGAAGCCTATTCTGCTGGTAAGACACTGGACATCCTCACCAAAAGGGAGAATCTCCAGGTTCAAGTACTACAACTGCAGACATTATAAGCAAGCAGAAAGATGACATCATTTCTAATTACGATTCCTCTTTCTGGCTACAACACGAGGAAGCGATGTGCTTGCTTTTATCCTCACCTTCAGACTGCCATCTCTCCAAGCAGCCTTGACCTTCTGAAGGGCAAAGCAGCTTCTGGTCTGCTACCCTTAGAAATCTCCCTGAACGTGTTTCTTTCCAGACGAGATATCCTTCAGAGCACTCTTTAAAGCTCTGACTCTCTCACACAAGACGAAAACAGGCGTGCAAGGGAGCTGAGACAACTCTCCTCTTCCTTCTCCAAGGGGAGTGGCTTTTGATGACTGTATCTGGAGCACTATCCCTGCCTCCTCCCTGCTATTCTGGAACACCGGCTGCCCAGGGATCTGGGCAGAGGAGCAGGGCATCAGCACCCATTATTGGTCTCAATCCTGCCCTGCCTTCCAGAGTATTCCACTGGATTCTGGCTGGGGACCACCCAGTGCCCCCATATCACTTTTGTTTGACAGCAGAGCCTCTGACTTCTCAGTCAGCATCCCCAAGTGGCCATCGGTGCTCTTTCTGCCCAGTGCACAGGGAGCACTTTCTCACCTTGCTTTTCATTTTTTCCCCCGTGACCTTCCTCTCTTTTCCATGCTACAGAGACTACCCACTGAGAAGACCACACATTTTCAAGATGTTAACAAAAATTAAAGGAATAATTGTATTAAAATTACAAAGTAGCATTTGTATCTAATCCTTGGTTACAAATTGGTGCTAAATCTTGTCCACCCTTCTCTGACCACATGGTTATGGTCACCGAGATTTGTGCTGCTGCGAGGTCTATCTCAGCCTGTGCCAGAATCCCCACGCTGACCCGGCCTGGGCCCACCTCCCTTTCTAACTGCAGAGAAGCCAGTGCTTCTGTGTCTGTATCTTGCCCAGCACTTCTTGATGTATCTGATATTTCATACCCAGTGTTTGGTTCTGGGTGTCACATTTTAAGAAGAATATTGAAAGATTTAAGAGAACAACCGGGTGGTGAGGAATCTGGAAACCATCTCACACCAACAACATTCAGAGAAACTGAAGACACAGGCTAGAGAGGAGAGGACGTGGCTGTCACAGATGTGCCAACACTGGAAAGGGGCGGAGCCGAGACTGGTGAGATGCATGTGCTGCTTCCGGTTAAACACAAAGGATACCTTTCTTACGCTAACCCAGCTGCAAGTGGTGTAGACTGTTCTAGGAAAACATTAAGTGCCTCTTTACCTAAATTGTTCTAGCAGAGATTAGCTGGCCCTCCAGCGGAGATGTTCCAGAGGGATTCTTTTGTTGGGTGGGAGGCTGGCCTTCCAACTCCATAATTGCCTTGTTCTGTGAAGAAGACACAGAGAGGGTCCAGAGGTTTTTGGCAACTATGATCCTATTAAGCCTTGCCGCTTGCTTGGCTCTAGACATCAGTCAGCTTTCACCTATTATTATTATCCTTTGAAATTCTAACATGCGCTCCAGGAATTTAAAATATTTCCTTCTGCAGGGTGACACAGCCTGCCAGCTTTAAATTCCAAACTTCAAAGCTGCTTTGGAAATAAAGGTTTGCTTTTACAATTTTAAAGGTTTCTAGCCATAGGAAAAGTGACTTGAAGTTTGCAAATTTGCTTTTGAAATTTAGACCTATTGACCAATTTAGTGGTTAGCTTGAAAGTCCCTTTGGCATGTACAAGCAGCCTGTTTAACTTACCTTTGCTCTCTGAAAGAAGAGGTCTGCTTCCAATCTAGAGCAGTCTAGAACAGTGGTTCCCAACCCAACCTGCACATCAGCATCACCAGGAGCTTTAAAAAAAAAAGTAATCGCCCAGGCCCCACACTGAGAGCTACTGATATAACTGGGGTAGGATTGGGCTCAGGCAAGGATAATTTCTTTAATTCCCTGGGTCATTCTAATGTGCAGCCACAGGGGTGAGAAGCTCTGTTCTTGAAGGTTTCAGAATTGCTATTTGTTCCATGTTCCTCTCAGACATTATTTCAGATCAAGCCAATTTACTTGGGTTTTAGAGGTTTAATAATAGTGCTCTCATATCCTGAAACACCATTGTTGAAAAAAATAGAATAATTTAATCAGGCCCCCCCTCACCTTAGGTCCAGTTGGGGGTGGTGTGACACAGTCTTTGTAAATGAGTTGTGTGTGGGTGGAGTTAGTGTGCATGGGTGGTGCCACGACCTGGATGGTGTTGACTGCCTCAGGTGGCCACTGTTTGTGCGGTCATGCTCTCAAACCCACAGCTCCAAGGACCTTTTTGGCTGGTTGCCTAGCTCATAGACCTGCGTGTGAGGGGTCTGGTGACCCAGCCTGGTGTGTGAGGGGTCTGGGGACCCAGCCTGGCATGTGAAGGGTTTGTGACCCAGTCTGGACAATGGGCTTGAGGGGTCTGTGAGCTCCAGACCCAGCCCTAGCTCGGCAATTGGCCCAGTCAGCAGGATTACAGGCAGGTAAAAGAGCTCGACAACCATTTAGGAACAAATGGATGAATTATTTATATCTGCTGTTTTTTTTTTTTTTTTTGTCTTTTTCCATGTCCGGCAACGGATCGCAACCCTCAGTGTTGCCCCCGCACCGGACCGGGGACCGGCAACGGGATCGCAACCCTCGGTGCTACTCCCGCGCCTCGCTCAGCCAGCGAGCAGGAATGGGTCTGTATGTGGGATCCGAACCCTCGGGTGGGAGCGCCGCCGCGCTTCCCAAGCGGCGCACTATCCAGTGCGCCACCGGGCCGGCCCCTATATCTGCTGTTTTGATCCTCAGTGGATCTTGTGCCTCAGGTTCACTAGACCCAACTATGATGGTGGGCTGAGAGTGGGGTGGAGGCTGAGGGATGTTTTTCCATCTCTGAAGACAAAAGTAGGATTTTGTGGTCAAGCTAAAACCACCTACCATTGTTTTGATGTTTTGAGAATTTCCCTTGCATGCCCCTTGGCAAGACAAAGATTCCCTCTGCCTGGACCAAAACATCTTTCTCAAAGCTTCCAAAGTCTCAGACAAGAGAGTGTCCTTTAGGGAGGCTTTTTGACAATCTGATTCCAGCTGTTTGTATTTCGGAATAGCTGTCAACTGGGAAAATCATGCCCATGCCTACTATTGGAGTAAAACTGCCCACAGGAGCTGATGAGCCAGCAAACTCTCCCCTTTGGATGGTACTAGACCCACGTTATCCTCTCACGAAAGTAAGCTCCGCGAAGTCACAGACCTCATGGGCCTTGTCCACTCTTGTAACTCCAAAACCTAGAAAAATATCTGACACAAAATAGATGCTCAAGAAATGTATTCAGTGGATAAATAAATGAATCAATCAATCAAATAATAATCAGGTTCCAGACAGAACTCCAGAGACTACCAAGATCATTTAAAAGAAAAATAAATGAAACATTCTGGCTTCCCGAGAGCTTCACAGAAGAGCTCAGAAACCAGCAGAAGGCCTTCTGGACATCCTCACACATTGACCTAGGGAGGAACAGGGTGGCAACAACAAAGACAAGTCAATCTATAATTATTTCTAAACTCAGTCATTGGCGGAGTCCACCAAGCTCCATCCCCTTCAGCACAAGCATCATCGAAGTCTATTTCCATAGATCTGCTTCTGAGCCCAGGGATTCCCTGCTATTAACTGTACTAATGCACCACTAACCAGCCCACTCCCCTCCAGCGAGAGCATCCTCAAATCCACTTGTCTTACCCTTCCCCTCCTCAAAGAAAGCAGCTTGGAAAATCTTTTTCTTTCTTTCTTTTTTTTTTTTTTTGTACCACAAAAAATTAGAACTAGGCTTGTCCAGCCCTGGCAGTGTTAGCAATCATCTGGTGGAGAAGCATACAAATTTGAGTAAAAAAGCCTAGCAGCTGCATTCTCCCAATCCCCAGGGCCCTAGAACACACCCCACAGAGAGTAGAAATCCTTTCCTGGAATATGGAATGTGGGATTCTGTGAAAAGATTCTGACCTGATCACCTTTCTTTGGAGCTCTCACATTACCCACCCAGAAGAGGCCTGGTTATAAAGGGGAGTGTGACATCTAGTGCTTTTTAGTTCTCCTTTTAGCCTGACACTGGCCACGTGACTGGGCAGAGCTGAGCATTACCCACCCAGAAGAGGCCTGGTTATAAAGGGGAGTGTGACATCTAGTGCTTTTTAGTTCCCCTTTTAGCCTGACACTGGCCACGTGACTGGGCAGAGCTGAGTAGTTCTCCCTGAGTCTCTGACTGGTACAATAAGGAATTTTTACTTTGAGGCTCAGTCAGTTTTCTGATGAAAGGAATTCATTTTCTCTCAGTGCAGGTATGGCCTGTGTCAATGTGCACATGGAAGAATCAGATGCTTGGACCCAGTGGTGAATGTGTTGAATCTCTTATATTTATCACATTCTCTGGCTGAGATTCAAAATGGATTAAATGCTGGTGACCTGGGCGCTAGCCTCATGAGCGGCTCTGGAAAAGTCCCCTCTATGCATCATTTACACCAGGAAGATTGCTTCCTATGGACCACACCTCTAGGGATGTGCAACTCAGTTGAAGAGGGAAATATTCAACCAACTTGATCTGCAACAATAACCTGTGATTGTTAACTACAGGTTAATGTCTAAGAGGAGCAGCCTTCAAATTTCTAATCAAGGGGCCATTGTTACTGAAGATAATTATCCCCTCCCTGCTCATTCCTATCTCTGAAATATGTATCTACAGGGGGTGGAAAGCAAGCACTTGTTCAGTGAACTTTGCTCTGTTCCATATATCACAACCCCTGGGAGGTTCACTCCAATGGGATGGTGGATTAGGGATGGAGGCAAGGCTGAGAGACAGACATTACATTTCAAGTAGCACCTGGGGTTAGCAGCCACCTAATGCAGCTTTTCCCAGCTTCCTTCCAAAATATATGCAGACACAGAAAAAGACTAAAAACTCTAAGGCATTCAGACATCTAAAAAATATTCATCTGACAAATGCTGAGTAAACAGTCACTGCTTTCAAGGAACTTAGGGTCCAGTCAGGTGACCAAGCTCTGTCTTAGTTAACTATTGCCAAAACTTAGCAGCTTAAAACAACACACCTTTATTATCTCACAGTTTCTGTAGCTCGGGAGTCCAGGCACAGCTTAACTGGATCCCCCGGGTATGGGTTTCTTACAAAACCATAGTCATCTCAAAGCTCAAGTAGGAAGGACCCAGCTTCCTTCCTCACTCACATGGTTGTTGGTAGGATTCAGTTCCGCATGGGTTGTTGGACTGAGGCTCCCTTGTTCCTTGCAACATGGGCCTCTCCATAGAACATTATCACAACACAGCAGCTTAAACCCGCAGACAAACAGGAACACTTCCAAACTGCCCCCCATCTCCCACTCCCTGCTGGGATTTTATGGGTATCTTAAATGTTTAGTACCTATTTACCTGCATTTAAACTTTCTTTGCATTCCTTCCTTTATTGATTTACCCATTCGATGAATAGTTTGGGGCTCTCCTTACATGCCACACACTGTTTTGAGTAGTGGAAATATAATAGTGAACAAAACCAATTTTCTATTCTTAGGGCATTTTACATTCCAGTAAAGAAGACAGATAAGAAACGTATAGTATAGCAGAGGACAAGTGTTATAGAAAAAAATAGGCAAGGTAAATGGGAACGGAAGGGCCGAGAAGCGCGTGTACTGTGATGGGAGGTTACAGTAAGGTGACATTTGAGCAGGGAAGTGAAGACAGAGGTCTTGGGCTGGGAACAGACACGGCACGTTCAGGCAACATCAGTGCAGTCAGTGAGGCTGAGCAAAGTCAGAGAAGCAGGAGCAGTAAGGCCGCGCTTGGAGAGGTAGCTGGTGGGGGCGAGAAGGCCTTCATGAGCCATTTCAAGACTTTGGATTTCACTCTGAGCTGGGACGCGTGGGCACATTTGGGGAAGAGGAGTAACATGATCTTACGTAAGATCGTTTGGGGTGGACTGGCCAGTTAGCTCAGCTGGTGAGAGCATGGGACTGACAACATCAAGATCAAAGGTTGAGATCTCCTTACTGGCCAGCCGCCAAATAAAAATAAGTTAAAAAAAAAAA
>NW_007727625.1:216281-217427 GCF_000696425.1 Galeopterus variegatus | reverse complement strand
GGATCTATTTTATAGGTAGAAACATTGAATATGGGATGTGAGAGAAAAAGAGGCATTAAGGACAACCCCAGAGTGTTTGGCCTGAGCAACTGGTGCCATTTATAGGGAAGGCAAACACTGGGGGAGGAGAAAGTTGGGGAAGGTGTGTAAATCAAGAATTCTGTTTCAGATATGTTAATCTGAGAGCCTATTAGACATGCAAATAGACATGTCGAGTAGGCGATTGGATAAGTGAGCCTGGAGCTCAGGGATTGACTCTAGGCTCGAGATGTAAACCTGGGATTCATTAATTTGTAGACATCACTCAAAACCACGAGACTCAAGGAATTCACTAGGAAGTTAGGGTAGATAGAAAAGAAAACAGACACTTGTACATTGAGAAGCAATGGGTGAGATGGGAAACCGTTGGAGCGACCAGTGAGGCAGGAGGAAAATCAAGACAAAGTGTTGTCCAGGAAAACAACTGGACAAAGTATTCCAAGGTATTGATCTTCCTTTAGTTTATCTAAGTGTTATTTAAATGCTGATGTACATAAGAATCACTCTTCACGGTACCTACATCACACCTTATTTACTTATTTTGTGGGAAACTTTGAGGATTTTCAAGATAATTTAAGTGCTGATGGAAGAACGTAAGTGTGGTAGGATGAGAGCCCTCTGTAGGTCATGGTGTGTTTGGAGGATTCCAAAGTCCTATAAGGACAGAGGCAGTGTTTACTGGGGAGTCAACTATTAGGGGCTTATTTCATTCAATTTTTAAAAATAATTGTAATTTCTTAAGGTTTTTTTTATTATAGGGAATATCACATACACAAAATTAGCAGAACAGCATAACGAGCTCTGTGTTCCTGTCACCCAGTTCAGCAATTGTCATTCATAGCCAGTTTTGTTTCTTTCATATTTCATTCAGTATCCCCCCACACAATTTGAAAACAGATTCCAAACAATGTGTCATTTCATCTATAAGTATTTTAGCAGGTATCTTTAAAAATAAAGAGTTTTGGGGCCGGCCCTAGGGCTCACTCTGGAGAGTGTGGCGCTGGTAGCGCTGAGGCCATGGTTTCGGATCCTGTATAGGGATGGCCGGTGCACTCACTGGCTGAGTGTGGTGCAGACCACACCATGCCAAGGGTTGCGATCCCCTTA
>NW_007727625.1:206689-215893 GCF_000696425.1 Galeopterus variegatus | reverse complement strand
GTGCACTCACTGGCTGAGTGTGGTGCAGACCACACCATGCCAAGGGTTGCGATCCCCTTACTGGTCAAAAAATAAAATATAAAAAGAGTTCTTTTTCACATTAACACAATACCATTGTCACCCCAACAGTTAACATAATTTCTTAATATTATAAGAAATCCAGCCAATGCTCAAATTTTTCGATTGTTTGATAAATATCATAATTTTTAACAGTTTGTTTGAATCAGGATCCAAATAAGGCCCATGTATAGAGAATGTGCATATATCTTTTAACTCTCTATACATTCCCCATCTTCCATTTCTCATATATATTGTTTCTTTTGCCTGGAAATTATTGTTAGTCCTTTGGAATTTCCCACAGTCTGGATTTTGATGATTGTATCCTCGTGTCGGTGGTGGTAAAATGTTTATGTCCCTCTACCTCTGAATTTCCTGTAAAATGCGAGTTGAATCAAGGGGCTTGATCAGGTTTGTTAGATTTTCTTTGGCAAGATTACAGGTGCTGCTGTTTTCTTCCACCAGGAGTCCTTTAATGTCTGGTTGTATCTCTATTTTGCGATGATGATAGCTATCAGTGATCAGAGCCTAGATCCATTATTACAATAAGGGTCACAAAATGGTTCTAACTATTCTTCCTTATTCGTTTACTAACTGTAATATTTCTATAAAGAGAAACTTCCCCACGATCTGTATGTGGTTTCTCAGTGTTACATTTCATACCAGAAAGGCAACATAAATGCTTGATTTCTTACCTCTATCTGTCAGTTTTTTAACTAATGAGTTGTTCTCTAACATCCTCTCACAGAAACCAATTAGGGCTTTTTTAGGGGGAGGGGTAATTATGAATGCATGGATTTAATTATTTGATGTGTTTCAACCCATTGCCCTTATCCTTACAGATGCCCAAATTATCCATCACTAGCCAACGGAAGCCCTTCAAGGGGGTTCCCGAGTCCTTTTGATGCATAATCCTCACTATCTGGTAGGAGAAGATGTTCTGGTTTATCTTGTATATTTTCTTCCCAGACCTGGAATCAGCCATTTTCCCTACAAGCCCTGGATCGTTTTAATGGAAAAGGAATTGAAGTTGTTATATACCATATGGGGTAACAGAATCAAAGAGTCAAGCAGTGGGTATTGAAGGAGATGTCACCTCGCTGAGCAAAGCTGTACTAGAGTCCTCTAGAACTCAGAATTTGACTGGCAACCATTCATACTAACCTCCTCTAACATTGTTGACCCCCAAAAAAGGATGCTATCATCCAAGGAGATATTGAGGGGCCAAGCTGGACGACTTTGTTTCATTCATTCCAAGTAAGTAAAAAGAGGGAAAAAAAAATAGAGCCCATGAAAAGAAAAGCGCTACTGAATGAGAGAAAGAACCAATCCCTTCCTCCCTGAAAATGCAGACTACTGCAGGATACAAGAAGAAAATGTTAGAAAATTGTTTGGCATTTTCAACAGAATGGAAGAAGAGATGTCTTTCTTAAAACATAAGCAGCAGCCATATAATGAAAGCAAGCAGAAAAGAAACATTTTGTTTGAAAACAAAATAGAAAGATGATGGATGAGGGAAATTAAAAACACAAGAGCAAAAATATGATCAGACTATACATACACGATACTGTTTTCATCTAACAATACATGCGAAATATCTTTCCACATGCCATTAACTATTTTTTCCGTGATATTCTTATGCCTGGACTGCATGGGTAGTTCAACATACGAAGAGTTATACTTCATTTAACTTATCCCCTATTAGAAAATTAGGTATTTTCCAGATTCTCTGCCATTATGAACAATGTGAAGAGGCACATCCTTGTAATCTGCCCATGTGTTCAGTAATTATTTATTGAGCACCTAATGATTACTGGGCACAGTGCTAGGTGCTGGGGTGGTGGGCACAGTTCCCATGTTCATGGACCTTGTGGTCCATCAGGAAAACAAGACAGTGAAGTATGAAATTTCAAGACTTTTGTGAGAAAAGAAATATATGGTGATAAGAAAGCACATGGCCAGGAAGCCTAACCTAAGAGAGTGACATTTCCTGAGACCTGAAAAGGAGAGGAGTTAAACTAAGAAAAGAAAGGCAAAACAGTATTTTAAGGAGAGAGAACAGCATGTTCAAAGACCAGAATGTGAGAGAGAGCAAGGCATACTCAGGATGAAAGGCAGCTCACAAAGGGCCTTGCCACTGAAGAATTTTAAGCATGGGAGTGTCAGAGTCAAACATTTTTGCTATAGAAAAACTCTGGAGCACAATGGACATTGGATTGTAGCCTAGTGTGATTAAGGTAGTGAGGCCATTTAGGAAGCTATTCAATAGCTCAGGCAAGAAAGGGTGGTGGGCCAGAAGAGGCTGTTGGCAGTGAAGATGAAAGAAGCAAATAGACTCGAAAATATATTTAGGAGAGGCTGATTCATTTGATGTGGGTGGTAAGGGAGAGGGGAGTCAAAGCTGGTTCCCTAGTTTCTGACTTTAGCAAACCAGGTGGTGTCATTTGCTAGTAACAGGAGAAAGATACAGGAAAAATTATGAGTTCAGTTGGGTAAAGTTGAGTTTGAGTTTCCTACAAAATTCCTACATGGAAATGTTCAATATGTGGGTAGATATACAGATTTGGAGCTCAAGAGACAGGTCTGGGCTAGAATTCTAGATTTGGGATCCATCAGCATATGGGTTATACTTGAAACTTTGGGAATGGTTGAGATCTTGCAGAAAGAATGTATAGAAGGAGAAGAGAAAAGCACCTAGGGCGGACCCCTGAGGACCAGCATCAACATTTAAGGGACAGGCGAAGGAAAAGGACACTGAGAAGGAGTAGCCAGAAACATAAGAAGAAAACCAGAGAAAATGAAGCTTTACAAAAACTAGGGGAAGAGCTTGTGTCAAGAGGAAGGGTGTCGCTAACAGCATCCAATATGTCCAAGAAGTTAAGAAGGATAAAGGCCAAAAAGACTCCATTGGGTTTAGTGACCACCTGTGTGACCTTGTTCATCCTGACAAGAGCGTGGCAGTGGTAAGTTGGATGCGGTCACCAGATTTCATGGCGAAGAGTTAGTTAGCTGAAGGTGAAGGAGCATTCAGTCTCTCATGTGACTTTTGACCCAGTTTGAGAATCATTGCCTTTTACTGGACAAGTTTGATTCATCTACATTTATTTTTATGATTTTATTTGGTTTGTTTCTTTCATTTTATTTTATCCTTTCTAGCTTTTATGTTTCCTTGCTCTTTTTTTTTTTTCTATTCTATTTTTTTTGCTAAGTAGACTGTTGTGTTTACCATTATCTCCTGAAGTGAACTGGAGGGTAGACAGCCTGCTTTTAATTCTATTCAGTAGTGGAAAATGAATTTGAACCCTGGCAGTCTGGAGTCCACACTCTCAATAACTGCTATACTGCCTCTCTTGTGACCTAAAGCATCCTAACAAACATAGCGAATTAATTTGCCCTTGAAAGTAGTCACACCATATGGGCAAAAATTCCACTACTATAAATATATCTTAAAGAACAAATCAGAAAATTAAGCACATAGGTATTCATTGCAGCATTTTTTATAGTAACGAACAACAAGAATTTACATAGATTTTCCTTTCTAAAAAAATATCAATCAGCTGTTTCTCTCTATTTGTCTATTAGTCTGTGTTAATAGTTTTTGGTCTTGTATCTGAATTTGGTTGTAAATCAATCACATTCTTTTAAAAGTTGATTGAAAAAAAACCTTACATTATAATTTGTCCCCACTTGCTTCCTGGGCTGGCTGGCTGTTTAAAACACAGAACAGAACAGAACATATAGGGATAGAAGAGCTTGGAGTTCATCTGAAGGTGGCAGAAGGGACAGGCATTTTCAGGCACCAGAGTTGGAACATATTACAAGCCTGGGAAATTTGGTTCTAAGCCCGTCTGGCGATAAAGCAGAAAGAAACACAATAAGTTATGTAATTTTCATTATCCAATAAGACAAAGAATTCTAATTCTTCTGCAGGGCCAGCTTTATCTTGGATCTAAAACCAAGCAGGAATTTATAATATGAATCCTCACATAAAGGGTATTGTGGGATTAAACAGTTTATAAAGAAATCTTGTTAAACCCATTCACCAGGATGACTCTCTGAACTTGTCATAGAAGCTCACAGCAAGATCTCAGGTCCTAAGCAGGGAAGATGCTTGTGCAACCCAGCTGAAAGGTGGGGTCCGGGTGTTGCATTCTGGTCATACAGTTCCTCTGCAGAGCTCTACCACTGACACGGCACTTCCATGTCCCCACGTCCCCTGCCTCTTCAGCTTTGCCATGAAAGCACCCTCACGTGAATACAAGCTGGGGGTGGATGAGAAGAGGTTGTAGCCCAAAAAGGCCAGCTGTAAGCTAAAAATTTCTTTGAAGATTTGCAATTTATATTTAAAATCCATGTGAATTTTACAGTCTGTTTCATAATGTGTTTATAGATAAAAATGTGTTTCCCCCTTAAAACTTCTAACAAAACTGGTGCTCCAGGAGGATGGGCTTATTTATCTTATTTGAGTATCCCTTGGCAAGCTACCTTGGACCTCCCCATCCAATCCCCCACCTTCGCAGACACATCATTATTTTAATTTGATGTTGGGCCAGTACTCTCAGAATGTAGATGAGTAAACTGCTTCTTTCCAATATTAGATGTTTTGGAACAGAATATCCTGTAAGGGTACTTCCAAAAGTTTGTGAAAAAATAGAACTGAAAGGTAATGCAAATCTTTCCATGAACTTTTTCAAGTACCCTCATATAGTCTTCTAAGACATAGAGAAGAGGGTCTATATAAGCTTTAGTGGATGGATGTTTCTTTAAAAGTTGACATTACCTTGTCAACATTTATGAGTTGGATTTCCTATACAGACAGCAGAGAAAGCCACTGTCCTACACAGGGACAAACATTGGGGGTGATCGACCACATTAGGCAGGAATCAATACTTATTTCTCAAGAAGTATCTTTTAAGTTCTAGCATTCATGATTTGTCATGACCTACCTGAAGCCCCGTGGCGGGGGTTGGGGAGCATGCTCGGGTGGTAGGCACTTGGCTGGGCTGACCTCTCTAAAAAAACAAGGCTCTAAATGAGAGGTTTGAAACCTTCCACTTGGCACAGGCTCTCTGTGAGAGGAAGCATGCTCTGAGAACCTCTGCACATTGAGCCATTTATCCTGCAAGCTCAGCCCCTAGTCACTTGGCCCTTTCTTTAGCTAGGACTTTTGGGTTTTAAAGGCTAAGGGTTGGATGAAGCAGCTCTAAAGAGAGGGGTAGCGTTGTACAAATCTTCTGGCTGGATTTCGGGCTGGGTCAGGCTGTTTATGTAGGTGGTTATGGTAGCATCAAAGGCCCTGGATCATTTGGGGAAGGATATATTTTCCTGAAATTGGAGGTGGCAACCTTTGTGAGTCAGATTTCTAGAATGCAGGCCATGTGTAGGCCAGCAGACCTCTGGAAAGCGCCATCTAACGAGGAAGAAGATATTCATTGTGAAAAAGTATCTGAAGCAGATGCTGGCCACATCTTCCACAGCAGAACCTCATAACGGCCTCAGCAGTACAACTATTTTAAGAAAAACTTGCTCTCAGTGAACCAGCAAAAGGAGTAAGCTACAAATTGCATCCCTAAAAAGTTAAATGATTTAGGTTGCACTCTTAGGTACCTTTTTTTGTGTGTGTGTGGTGGGGTGGGGGGAGGCTGTCTTATTATTTATTTATTTATTTTTACTTTTTTCCTCTTTTTCTTTTTTGTTGTGCCATTTTTATTTATTTTTATTTTATTTTAATTAATTAATTAATTAATTATTTTTAAAGATGACTGGTGAGGGGGTCTCAACCCTTGACTTGGTGTTGTCAGCACCACGCTCTCCCAAGTGAGCTAACCGGCCATCCCTATAGAGGGATCCGAACCTGCGGCCTTGGTGTTATCAGCACTGCACTCTCTCGAGTGAGCCACAGGCCGGCCCTTTGTTGTGCCATTTTTAAAGAGTCATTTAAATATTGGCACAACCAATATTGAAGACCACGTGGTCTCCCCAGCAGGAAGCACCAGCAGGAGGTGAGAGGACAGACAGAGGTAAGGTTGGGTATGCGTTCCTCCAGAACCCCCCTTGCAGGGCTGTTGGCTGGCAGTGGCTGCATTTCTCTTCAGAAGGCTGCAGTCCGGTGGGGTAGCCCTCTCCTACAGCTAGTTCGCCGGCCCAAGGGGTATCACAAGCTCTTGCTGATTTCTGCTAAGCCTGACTACACCTTTGTAGACGGTCCCACTGAACTCCCCTCAACTCCCTTCTGCCTGTGTCGTCTTTCCCTGCTGGAATCCTGGCCCAGATGTGCTCTTCACTCCAGGGCCAGCCTGAGGAAGCAGCCACCGTTAGGGACATGTCTGAGAAAAGAGCACAGTGGCTTGTGCCCTGTTCTCAAGGCTTCTTCCTGGAAGTGACATATGACTCTTCTGTTCATTCATCATAGGCAAGTCACAAGGTGTTTGGTTATCTATTGCTATATAACAACCTCAAACACAGTCGCTTAAAAAATAAACACCTCTGACCTTCAGATAGTTGCTGAGGGTCAGGAATCTGGGAGTGGCTTGGCTGGGTGGTTCTGGCTCAAGGTGTCTCACAAGGCTGCAGTCAAGGTGCCAGGGCTGCGGGCGTTTGGAGGCCCAACCTTAAGGATCTGCTTCCAAGGTGGCTCATAACACAACACACCTGACAAGTCAGGACTGGTTGTTGTCAGGAGGCCTCGGTTCCACGCCACATGGACCTCTCCACAGGTTGCTTGAGTGTCCTTACGACATGGCAGCTGACTTCTCCTGAAATGAGTGAGCCTGACAGAGCCCAGTAAAGAAGCCACAAAACCTTTTATAATCTGGTCTCAGAAGACAGACACCATCTCTTCTGACATATTCTGTTTCTTCTGAGTCATTGACTCCTGCCCATACTAATAGGGGAGGAAACAAACTCCACCTCTTGACAGAAGTAACAAAAAGTATGCAGATATTTTAAAACCACCACACAAGGCCACATCTAACTTCAAAGCACACACCGTGACAGGAATGACAAACACGTGACTAGCACTGACTACTGGAGAGCCCTAGGGGATTTTGTCGGCCACTTGAGATAAGCAAGATCTGAATCTAAGCCTTACAGTGGTGTTTGATTTATGAATCTTTGCTATATGAATCTTGTGGTAATGGTACTAAAGTACAATTTTAACCTGTGTGGGTTTCTTTTTTCCCCACACGCCAAGCAATTCTCCAACAGACATCAACTAGGTGTCCTTCAGTTTCAATTCTGACACTGTATACCTGCAGTTAGAGTCAGACCCCACAGGTTAAGGGCCCAGTCTGACAAGACTGCCCCCACTTTGGATCCCAATCGCAAATAGTAGGTCGTGACTTATACTTCTGACTGGCTGGGGTTCCCATAACCCCTGCTGGGGCTTGATTAATTTGCTAGGATGGCTCAGAGAACTCAGAGAAACGTTTAGAACACTTACTTCCATTTACTGGTTTATTACAAAGGATATAGATGAAGAGCCAGATGACGGGATGCCCGAGGTATGTGGGAAGGGTCACGGAGCTTCCATACCCTCTCCCTGTGCACCACCCTCTGGGCACCTCCATATGTTCAGCAATCTGGAAGCTCATTAAATCCTGTTTTTCAAGAGTTTTTATAGAGCATGATCTCCAGCCCCGCCCCCTCAAGTCGGTGGGTGGGACAGAAAGTTCCAGCCCTCTAATCACTTGGTCTTTCTGGTGACCCGCCCCATCCTCCGCTTTCTAGAGGTCTTACCCAAACTCACCTCATTAGCATAAACTTGGGTGTGATCAAAAAGGGCTCATTATAGGGCCGACCCGTGGCTCACTTGGGAGAGTGCGGTGCTGATAACATCAAGGCCACAGGTTCGGATCCCATATAGGGATGTCCGGTTAGCTCACTTGGGAGAGCGTGGTGCTGACAACACCAAGCCAAGGGTTAAGATACCCTTACCAGTCACCTTTAAAAAAAAAGGGGGGGGGGGCTCATGATGAATAACAAAAGACAGCCCTATCACTCAGGAGATTCCAAGGGCTTTAGGTACTCTGTGACAGGAACTCGGAAAAAGACCAGATGCATTTCATGTTATACCCCAGAACCCCATCCAGAAGTCCTTGGGGTGGGGGCCGTTGGCAGCTCAGTATCTGGGATTCCTACATCATCCCCATGGCTAATCCCCCCTGGGAATAAGAAGTCCTTCACTGAAAAAACTGGATCATTAGATGAGGCCCTAGGCAGGTAGGAGTGGAGACTCCACTTTTTTCTACCAGCCTCATTGTACCAATCCTGGACTTCCTTGGTAGAAGGGGCCAAGGTGGTGTCTACCTGTGGAGGTGGGAGGTCCAGATGAGAGAAGAAACTTCTGGGGAGAGACGCAAAGTAAGTAAGCTCTGACTTGTGAGCCAGATTGCCACTTTCATATCCCTCCTTGTGCTCATTTCTATAAGGGTACTTCAAAAAGTTCATACGAAAATAGAATTAAAGGGCCAGCCCATGGCTCACTTGGGAGAGTGTGGTGCTGATAACACCAAGGCCCCGGGTTCGGATCCCACATAGGGATGGCCGGTTTGCTCACTGGCTGAGCATGGTGCTGACAACACCAAGCCAAGGGTTAAGATCCCCTTACCAGTCACCTTTAAAAAAAAAGGGGGGGGGGCTCATGATGAATAACAAAAGACAGTCCTATCACTCAGGAGATTCCAAGGGCTTTAGGTACTCTGTGACAGGAACTCGGAAAAAGACCAGATGCATTTCATGTTATACCCCAGAACCCCATCCAGAAGTCCTTGGGGTGGGGGCCGTTGGCAGCTCAGTATCTGGGATTCCTACATCATCCCCATGGCTAATCCCCCCTGGGAATAAGAAGTCCTTCACTGAAAAAACTGGATCATTAGATGAGGCCCTAGGCAGGTAGGAGTGGAGACTCCACTTTTTTCTACCAGCCTCATTGTACCAATCCTGGACTTCCTTGGTAGAAGGGGCCAAGGTGGTGTCTACCTGTGGAGGTGGGAGGTCCAGATGAGAGAAGAAACTTCTGGGGAGAGACGCAAAGTAAGTAAGCTCTGACTTGTGAGCCAGATTGCCACTTTCATATCCCTCCTTGTGCTCATTTCTATAAGGGTACTTCAAAAAGTTCATACGAAAATAGAATTAAAGGGCCAGCCC
>NW_007727625.1:193645-206679 GCF_000696425.1 Galeopterus variegatus | reverse complement strand
TGGTGCTGACAACACCAAGCCAAGGGTTGAGATCCCCTTACCGGTCATCTTTAAAAAAAAAAAAAAAGAAAGAAAATAGAATTAAAAGTTAATACAGGTGCTGATAACACCAAGGTCAAGGATTTGGATCCCTGTACCTGCCACTCGCCAAGGGGAAAAAAAGAAAAAAGAAAATACAAATCTTTCCATTAAAAAAAAAAGATAAACCAAATCTTTCCAGGAACTTTTTGAAGTACTCTCATATTTCTCATTTGTATGTCCTAAGCTTTTGGTAAAATCTTGAGTGGGCTAGCTTCATCTCAATTGTGCAGATCGTGAGGGGAAGGTTTTACTTCACCCTTGGGACAGAGCATCAGGGCAGCAGTGAGTGGAGGCTGGGCTGGCTGAGGAGAGTCTCCCAGGGGGAGGACGAGGCTCCAGATCAAGGCAGGGCCACAAGGTCCAGCTGCTCTCTCCCCACCAACATACTCTGCTCTTATGAGTAAACATAGAAAGTCTGGGTTGTATTTTATTAATGCTTATGGCATTTCCCTACTACCAGCTACCCCCGACCTGCTGGATTCCCAACCACAGCTGTAAACATAGAAATCCAGGCAATATTGAGATCTTGGTCTGGGGGTGCAGCTTCTCAAAGCTGTGTCTGTGATGGAGGTGTGCAGTCACTTCCATACCTGAGACCCGAGACAGAGAGCCATACATGGAAGAGATCTCTGGGCCAGGAAGAGAGCTCCAGAAGGGCTGGAGATTGTTTTTGTCTGATGACTCTGAAGCCCTGCAGGGATCTTAAGATCCTTTCCATCTTTAGGTGAACTTTCTGGTGGGCTTCTCTCCCCCTCGCTTCCTCCACAGAGAAAGGAGCAAACAGCCTGGACAATGCTTAGTGTGGGGCCTGCTTCACAGGGTGGCAGTGAACTGCTCGGGTTGGGGCAGCGTGCCAGTGGCAGGAGGCGATGCACAGGCCTGGGTCCACGATTTGCTGTGGCACCATTCATTGAGCGCATCTGTGTGATGAACCAGCATAGTTTGTGATGAAATCAAAAGGCTTATTTTTTGTCTCCCCTACCCCTTTAAACCACATTTAGTGGGGAAGCTTTTCTTCTGCTACGGGGTGAAAACCCAGCAGGCTTCACGATATTTCCTGCTCAGTTTTAGGTCATAGAGAGCCTTCCAGTCACTTTAAATTAGAAAGACAGTCTCAATTCAATAGTTATATATTAGTCCCGCTTCAGTCTTCATTTAAAGGAAAGCCTTCTCCCTCTCTGGCTGCCAACGCTTGTAGCTGGCACTGCTGCCTCTGTGAATGGGGTTTGATCGGCTTCTTTCTCCAACCCATCCCCCAGCCCTTCCACTCCATAGAGCTATTTCCATCATCACCAGGTGAGGGAAAGGGTGGGAGACAAGGTAAGGGGCTGGTCACAAGCTACGTGGCCAGATGGCTTTGCACTTTCTTGATTGACAGAGAATTAAAGCTGACTTTCTGTTGTGGGCACTTTGTGGATTGCTCAGAGACTCCCATCCCTTGACCCAGGTGGTGCATCTGTATTCTGGATGGTCACTTGTGACATCTTCACTTCCAGCTTTTTGCTACTTGGCCCAATTTTTGATCCATGAGAAACATTCACACTACCATTTGTTCCAATGAAGTCAAGGATGATTCTGAGACACCAGCAAGCTCCAGGCTGTCTTCCAAAGCCCCAAGACTGCTCATCTTCCAAAGCCCCAAGACTGCTCATCACCAGGATGATTCTGAGACACCAGCAAGCTCCAGGCTGTCTTCCAAAGCCCCAAGACTGCTCATCTGTCTACCGTATTCTGGAGGAGGGACTCAGATCCCAGGCCCCCGTGTACCCCATCAATTCCAGGGGTCTTGTGGTGTGGTTGCTGCCTCCACACATGGCCACCATCAGTTCCTTCTCTCCTTTTATACGCATGCCACTTGATTATCAAGAAGTGGAACCTCAAAATGGATCAAAGACCTAAATTTAAGACCTGAAATTATGAAACTAGTAAAAGAAAACACAGGAGAAACACTACACAAAATGGGAATGGGCAGTGATTTTTGGGGCAAGACTGCAAAGGCACAGGCAACTAAAGCAAAAATATACAAATGGGACTTTATCAAACTAATAAGCTTCTGCACAGCAAGGGACAACGTCAGTAAAGTGAAAGACAACTACAGAATGGGAGAAAGTGTTTGCAAACTATACATCAGACAGTGACTCATCTCCAGAATATGTAAGGAACTCAAACAACTCAAGAACAAAAAGTCAAATAATCCAATTAAAAAATGGGCAAAGGACCTGAACAGACATTTCTCAAAAGAAGATAACACAAATGGTCAACAGGCACATGAAAAAATGCTCAGCATTACTAATCATAAGGGAAATGCAAATCAAAACCACAATGAGATATCATCTCACCTCAGTTAGAATGGCTATTATCAACAAGACAGAAAATAACAAATGCTGGCAAGGATGCAGAGAAAAGGGAACTCTCTTACATTGTTGGTGGGACTGTAAATTGGTACAGCCACTGTGGAAAACAGTATGGAGGTTCCTCAAACAACTACAGATAGAACTACCATATGATCCAGCAATCCCAGTACTGGGCATATATCTAAAGGAATGGAAATCATCATGTCAAAGGGACACCTGCACTCCCATGTTCATTGCAACACAGTTCACAACAGCCAAGAGATGGAATCAACCTAAATGCCCATCAGCAGATGAATGGATAAAAGAACCGTGGCATAAATATGCAATAGAATACTATTCAACTATAAAAATAAATCATATCCTATCATTTGCAGCAAAATAGATGCAACTGGAAACCATCATGTTACGTGAAGTAAGTCAGGCATGGAAAAACAACACTGCATGGTATCACTCATATGTAGAATCTAAAAAAAAAAAATTAAAAAAAAAAGTGGTTCTCACAGAAGTAGAGAGTAGAATAACTATCACCAGAGGCAGGTACAAAACTATGCTATCTACCCTAAGTGAACCACTGTGCAGTATATGTATGTATTGAAACAACACGCTGTACCCTACAAATGTGTACAAGTAAATGTTAAAATATTTTGAATAAAAAATAAACAAACAAAATAAATGGAGTCTATTACTGCACCCTCTTGAATCTGACCTAGCCCATGACTGCTTAACCAACAGCATGTTGTAGAGGTGACTCTGCCAGTTCTAGCCTTGGAAAGGGTTGGCAGCTTCTCCTATCTCCCTGCTGGAACCCAGCTCCATGCTGTGAGGAAGCCCAGGCAGCTACGTGTAGGAGAATCAAGCCCCTCAGCCAACAATCCCAGCTGACCTTCCAGCCATCGGCCAGCACCAAATGTGAGTAAACCATTTTGGAGCTGACACCATTGGAGCAGAGACAGATTGTCCCCACTGAGCCTGGCCCAAATTGTAAAATTGTGAGCAAATCAACGATTATTGCTGTTTTAAGGCATTACTTTTGTAGTGGCTTGTTTTGCAGCAATAGGTAACTGAAACACCGCGTAAGCTTTCCAGGTAGCCCAGGGAAGCCTTTCCCACTAGGAGTGAGGTACCGTGGACAGCACCTTCCTTCCTTCCCGCTTGGAATTGGGTGGGGGATTCAGCATGGCTGAGATCTCTCCAGTGCAATCTCTTTGCAAATCATCCGCCCTTCCCACACTTAAACTCCTTTTTATATCCCTGGACTGCCTGGGGAGTACAAGAGATATGAAACTGGTTCTTTGAAATTTCTTTTTAACATTCGGATGTATGGGAATCCTGTCTCATGATCACTTAGATGTCAGATATCTTTCATACTAACTCCTCAGTTAAAGCTGAGGCCCAAAGAACCTCATGTTCAGATCCGGTGACACTAGTCCAGGATTGGCTAGACTTCAGGCAGAAGGTGTATGAGGGTACTTCAAAAAGTTCATGGAAAGATTTGTATTATCTTTCAGTTCTATATTCTTTTCTTTCTTTCTTTCTTTTTTTTTTTGTGGCTGGCCGGTACAGGGATCCAAACCCTTGACCTTGGTGTTACCAAAACCACGCTCTAAGAAAATTTTTTAATACTGAATGTACAGCAAGCTTTTATTTGAAGGCTCAAAGTAGATAAAGGCTATGGTCTAGTTGACGAGGAGGTGGGAAGGCTAGGCTGGACCTGGGGACCTTTCCCTGCCTCCCATAATGACCCCTGAAGTGACATTAATGCCTTGGGTTCTGCAAAACACAATTTAACTCCACCAGTATAAGGCAAAGAAACTGGGCTTTGGGAGACCTCTCTGAACCTTAGTTTCTTCATCTGTAAAATGTGGAAGATGATAATAAATAATCACACCCACCTCACAGGCTGCTAGGCAGATTCAGTGAGACAGAATGTGAGCACATCTGTTCTGAGTTGGTATCCCACAAAAGTCTTTCTCTTTCTCCTTTCATTTTGACTCATGTTTCCAGTCAACAGCGTCAGTCACTTTCCTTCCTGGGCTCAGTGGAGAGCCTACTGCTACAATCCCAGCCTCTGCAGAACGTCACTGGGGGGGACAACTCAAAGCTCCTCTTCTCAAGAGTGTCCAGACCATCCCACAGCCACGCACCAAAATCTGAAACCAGACTCCCAGTAAGAGAGGTGTTAACAAAAGCCTCCCTTGCCTGCAGGATGAAAGGCTGAGGAGGATTGGGATCACAAAATGCTGGGATGAACCCAGACCCTTGTGGCGCCCCCACACCACAACCCAAGGACCCCCTCCCTCATTGTGGAATGATGCTAAGTGCTATACATGCATCATGTTGTTTAATCCCACAATGACCTCATGGGGTGGTAGATCCTAGTACCCCTTTTTTTTTTTTTTTGTCTTTTTTCGTGTCCAGCAACAGATCGCAACCCTCAGTGTCGCGCCCGTACTGGACCGGGACCAGCAACGGGATCGCAACCCTCGGCGTCGCGCCCACACCTCGCTCAGCCAGTGAGCGGGAACCGGTCTGTATGTGGGATCCGAACCCTCGGCGGGAGCGCTGCCATGCTCCCAAGCGGCGCACTGTAGCAGTGCGCCACCGGGCCGGCCCTAGTACCCCTTTTTATAGGTTAGAAAACTGAGGTTCGGGCCGGCCCGTGGCTCACTCGGGAGAGTGCGGTGCTGTTAGCACCAGGGCCGCGGGTTCGGATCCCATATAGGGATGGCCGGTTTGCTCACTGGGTGAGCGTGGTGCTGACAACACCAAGTCAAGGGTTAAGATCCCCTTACCGGTCATCTTTAAAAAGAAAGAAAAGAAAAATAGAAAAGAAAGCCGAGGTTCAAAAAGGTTAAGACAGTAATCCCCAAGTTTGGCTGACTATCACAATAACTGGGGAGCTCTTAAAATGCACATTCCCAGGCCCTAGGCCCAGACCAACAGACCCAGACCTCAGTTCTGTAGGGTCCAAGGTCACATCCTCCCTGGTGGGAAGACAGGGCTGGGGCTAGGATGAGACAGGGAGGTGGCCAGGTGCCCGGCCTGCATGACCCAGAGAGCAAGGATCTCCTTCTGATGGGCCTCACCCTAGGCTCGCACTCAGCAAAGCCAGAAATGGGAGACAGATCTGTCTGTGGAGAGAAAGTCCACTCTTATCGACTTTTGTGTTTTGTATTTTGTGTGTGTGTGTGGCTGCCCAGTATAGGGATCTGAACCTGTGACCTTAGTGTTGCAAAGTTGCACTGTAACCAACTGAGCTAACTGGCTAGCCAAGAAAGTCCACTCTTAACCACAAAACTCCCACAACCCCGTAGGGCAGAGCTTCTCAACCTTGAGTGTGCATCAGAGTCTCCCAGGGCCCCGCCCCAGAGCTGGCAGTTCACTGGGCTGGGTGGGCTGAGCATTTTCCCTCCTGAGGTCTAGGCCCACATTTTGAGACTCACTTTCCAAAGGTGGATGGAGGAGACAGTGCCTACAGAGACAGCTCCCTCCTTTAGATTTCTTCTCTAAGGGCTGTAATGAAGTGCTGCCCCACCCTGTGGCCCTGTGACACTCCAAGCTGGGGTTCATTCCCCCATCGCTGACCTGCACCCAAGCACTTTGATGCCAGGAGTTCTAAGCTGCTCCCAAGTTTCAACAAGGAAAGATTCCTAGAGGAGACTAAGGTTTCCCAGCAGGGAGAGGCAGGCCTTACCAAGGCCAGGACTAATAGGTGTCTGGTTTCTGACCACTCCACTTGACCCATCCATCTGCATGGGGGCTTCTGGGATGGCGCTGTTGTGTTCATGTCTGTCTTTGCGCTTTTTTAGGCAACTGACTGCGAAAAGAAGAACCTGATTTTAAAGTTCCTAGTCTCTCACTGCTCCCTCCTTGAGTAATTGTCCTGAGAGTTGTTGCAGACATTTGCACTAATTAGTTAATTTAATTTTATGTGCACCTAGTTAGGGCGCCAAATGGGAAGCTACAAATTAATGGCAGCTCACATGCAAATGAGCAGAATTTACAGTCCCCAGACTTTACAGTTTTGGTTTTTGTTTTTAAACAGCCCTTCAACCCTAGGCCAGCACTGGGTATTTCTAATCTTCAAAAAAGTGTTTCTGATTCATTAAGCTCCTAATTGCACAGCTTATAGGGGAAGTTCCTTCTAAAAATGAAAACTCAGCGTCCAGCGGGCCTCAGCCCCTTGCTGGCTTCCACCCCCCACCAATTGCAGACTCGGCAGCCTGTGCACCCCTCCTGACTTAACCGACCTGTCTGACCCGTGACCCTCGGCCCCTACCTCTTCCTCACAGTTTCACCATTCTCACCTGGGCCCAAACCGGCCATCCCTATATGGGATCCGAACCCAGGGCCTTGGTGTTATCAGCACCGCACTCTCCCAAGTGAGCCACGGGCCGGCCCTGGGAGAACATTCTTAATAAGTAGCACAGTTGGGAGCTTGTATCACACATTTGGATCTTAAAAAATAGTTCATTATTGTCTTCGTCCATTTTGTGTTGCTGTAACCAACTACTACAGACTGAGCAATTTATAAGAAATTTATTTCTCACAGTTCTGGAGATTGGAAGTCCAATATGAAAGTCCAGCATCTGGCAAGGGCCTTCTTGCTGCACCATCCCATGCTGGAAAGCGGAAAGGCAGAAAAGTACATGAGAGCAAGAGAGCAAGGGGAGGCCGAGCTTGCATTTTCAACAAGCCAACTCTTGAGATAACTAACCCACTCTTGCAAGAATGACATTAGTCCACTCTAATAATCTCCTATTAAGCCCCACCTCCCAATGCTTGCACTGGGGATTAAGTTTCTGTATTAATCCATTTCTGTTGCTTATAACAGAATACCTGGAGCTGCATAATTCATAAAGAAAATTTATTTCTTACAGTTTTGGAGGCTGGGAAGTTTAAAGTCCAGGGAACACAGCTGGTGAGGGCCTTCTTTTACAGCAACTCAGGGTGTAACATGGCGAGAATGGCTGAGCAAGAGAGCTAACTCCTCATCTGCTCTCCTTTTAAAGCTGTTGGAACAATGCCATGACCACCCATTAAACCATCAATGGATTAATCCATTCACAAGGTATAGTCCTCACAATGTAATCACCTCTTAAAGGCCCCACCTTTCAATTACCATAATAAGATTTCCCGCCCTCTTAACACTGTCACAGTGGGGATTAAGTTTCCAATACAAGAACCTTTGTGGGACACATTTAACCCATAGCAGTTTCCATCACATGGGGCTGGCCAGTTAGCTCAGTTGGTTAGAGCACGGTGCTGATAACACCAAGGTCTGGGGTTTGATCCCTGTACCAAACAACCAAAAATAAAAAAAGTTTCCAACACATGAACTTGGGGAGACAATTCAAACCATAGCAATTCTTTTCTTTTCTTTTTTAAAAATCCTATATAAAGATGACCGGTAAAGGGAGCTCAACCCTTGACTTGGTGTTGTCAGCACCACGCTCAGCCAGTGAGCAAACCGGCCATCCCTATATAGGATCCGAACCCGTGGCCTTGGTGTTATCAGCACCGCACTCTCCCGAGTGAGCCACTGGCCGGCCTGCGATTGTTTTCATTTAAGCTGGTAATACAAGACATCGGATTATTTGAGGGAAGTAGATTATGATCTTACGGGCCCGTGGCCTTGGTGTTATCAGCACCGCACTCTCCCGAGTGAGCCACTGGCCGGCCTGCGATTCTTTTCATTTAAGCTGGTAATACAAGACATCTGATTATTTGAGGGAAGTAGATTATGATCTTACGGGTCCATCAGCAGTTACATTCCATGATTCCATGAGCTATCCCTGATTCCTTACTTAACTGAATAGTAAGTAGCCAACATCACGGAGCACTTTGCACAGTGTGTCAAACACACTTGACATGCATTATTGTATCTAACACAACATTCCTGCAAAGCAGGTGCTATATTTATCCCCACTTTGCCCTGAGGAATCTGGCGCTCAGCAAATGTAAGTAGCTTACAAGTCACAGAACTTGTAAGAGGTGGAGCCAGGAGTCAAACTAGGTCTGAACTTGATTTTAGGATCCCTAGAGCTCCAGCATCTGGAGGGCCTTCCCCAGGCCAGCTTCCCCAGGCTGCTTCCCCAGGCCAGCTTCACTTAGCTGTCCCTGACTCTGATGTGAGTCAGGAATGACCCTGTGTCCATAGGGCACAGAGGCCCCCTCCAAATGTAAAGGCCAGCATGGAGGAGCCTCAGTTCACAGTCTGGGACACTGCTGGGAGTGTGGTGGAGTTAAACACTGGACCACCCAAGCAGGACTGTTGTGAGGTGGAATGTTAAAAAAAAAAAAAGTTCTTTTTATGTGCTATTTCTGTTGAAATATATAGTGCATTTAAACAATTTGACTGTATGGTCAAATGGTTTGGAAAAAACGCTGCCAACCAAAAGGGGAAAATCAGCCAGCAAAGCTCTAGTGTTTGTACAGGAACACTAAAAAGAAAGAAAAAGGAAGACTTTAAAGAATAAAACCGTTTTGTTTTTTTTAAGGAGGCAAAATAATCTCAAACTGCGCCTGGGAGTTTGAAGAAATGAGAGGGGTTTGTGGGCTCTAAGATCAGAAAGAGGCATGTTCTTCCTCCCAAGCTGGACAGATGGAAGGGTGGTTAGGTGGATGGTGAATTGGGGATTTTCTCCAAAACTGTGAATGCTTCAAAACTGGGAATTCCCTGGAGGGCTTTCACTGCCTGCCAATCACCCACTCTCTATACCCCTTGCCCCAGATTCTGATACACTCTCCCAGTTGAAAATCATCCCATAGCCTCATTGCTGCTGGCGTGTGCTAGAGCAGGGACAGAGGCAGCAAAGAGTGGGCAGAAGATCAGGGCGAATCAGCCAAGTGTGGTTGAGTTGCGAAAAGAGAAATTTTCCCCTGAGGAATTACATTGATGAAGTCTAGACCAGAAAGGTCCAAGTTCAAAGGTCTGTTTACTTTATTATCTTTTTACCTAGAGGAATGTGCCTGTTGGGTTAATATTAATTTTATCGGATAATCTAGTTTTAGTTATGTCAATAAAGTCAGTGCTACTTTTATAGGAAAAAAATGTAGTTTTGTGGCTAATTTCCGATCTCGTCTGAGTTTCTTCCTGTGCCCGTTGGCTCTACTGCCACCTGGTGGTAGATTCCTGTAGAGCAGGGCTGGCCGCTCGGATTACAGGCCGGAACCCGAGGCCAGGGTCAGAACCATGGATCTGCTCACTCCGGAGCAGGGTGACGAGTTAGACAGAGTTCCTCTCTGTGACTTTCAATTCTCCTATCTTAAAATAGAGACTTGCTGACCAATTAACTGCGTTGGTTACAGCATGGTGCTGATAACACCAAGGTTCATCCCTGTATTGGCCAGCTGCCAAAATAAAAGGAACAAAAAAACAAAGAAAAAAGAAAATAGTAATTGTAATGCCTACTTTCTGGGGTTGTTGTGATGATCAGATGAGTTAAATATATGTAGAGCCTAGTGCATAGTAAATGTTTAATAAACTGAAACTATTAGTCTCATTGAAAAAGAAGTTGATCCCCCTGTGGGGTGGTTTCCAGTGGTTTGACCCAGTCAAAAGCCCTGAGGGATTTTAGGAACAGCTGCTCAACAGGAGCTAATTGGATGTCATAGGCACTGAAAATTCTAATTGATCCACATGAAAGAGCAACATATATGAAAAGTCTTTAAAATGTTCATACGCCCTGACCTCATAATTCCACTATGAGAAATCTACCCAGGGGAAATCATCAGAAAAAGTTGTATGCAAAGATGCTCATTACAGTGTGATTTATAAAAGTGAAAAGTTAGAAGCAATAAATGTCCAATAATAAAGGACAAGTTAATTAAATCGTAGTTTATCCATGAATTTCTTAACATTTTTCAAGAGAAAATGCACTTGATGTAATTTGGGAGGTGGATGGGAATCAGGCTATTATTAGAAGTAGAAGACAAATTGATAAAAGGTATAATTAAATAAAAAGATATAAAAATTAAAAGATTATATACAATCTAATAAGATAGCTTCAAAATGTATAATGCAAAAATTGACAAAACTACAAGGAGAAATTGACAAATCCAATGTTAAAGTAAGAGATTTTAATACACCTCTCCCAAGACAAGACCAAATAAAAAAAAAGTCAATAAGGAAAAAGATTTGGGGGCCGGCCCGTGGCTCACTCGGGAGAGTGTGGTGCTGGTAACACCAAGGCCACGGGTTCGGATCCCATATAGGGATGGCCGGTTAGCTCACTGGGTGAGCGTGGTGCTGACAACACCAAGTCAAGGGTTGAGATCCCCTTACCGGTCATCTTTAAAAAAAAAAAATGGAAAAAGATTTGAACAACACAATTTAGAAGCTTAGTATAATGGCCCTGCATAGTACAGCTGGAGAAGACAACGTTCTTTTCAAACACACAGGGGACATTTATAAAACTTGACTACAAACACACATGCAAACCAGCAATTTCAGTGCCTGGTGCTAAATTCTAAGACAGGAAGTTTTGGGAGGTGGAGGGTTTTCTATTAGAAGCTCAGGGGCCGGCCCATGGCTCACTTGGGAGAGCGTGGTGCTGACAACACCAAGTCAAGAGTTAAGATCCCCTTACCGGTCATCTTTAAAAAAAAAAGCTCAGAAAAGATCTCCCAGAGAAGGTTATGACTAAGATGAGTTTGTGAGGATAAGTTGTCCAGATAAAGGAGATGGGGCTGGAAGCTGAGGTATCTCAGGCAGGGGAAGTAGCAGGTACAAGGGTCCTGAGGCAAACAAAAGCAAAGTTCAGGGAACTGAAAATTTCTTTCCAGAATTTGCATCCCTTGCTCTCTCAGCCAGCCTCCTTCCAGGCAGTGGCCCTGTCATGAATATCCAGAGGCCCCACCAAAAGCTATGGTTCAGTTTCCATCTCTCACAGGAGACGGGGGTCTTCAGTTACCACCAAGCCAGGGCATGTCCCCTAGAGAGGAACATGATCTGGGCCCGAAAAGGAGCTGCCCAGAGCTCGGGTGTCAGGCGGGCTTGGTGAGCTCTGTGCAGGTGAGAAGCACACAGGACACCCAAGGTCCCACCAGCTCCTGAAGAAACCCTCTCCCCATCCTTCACAGGTCCCCCTACAATGCCTTGTGGGCCTTCCTGCAGGCTGGGCCAAGCAAAATGGGACCAAGGACTCCCAGGCCTGGTCCATCCCAGCTGTGTGACCCAGTTCACGTATAGTTCCTCGGGGCTCAGGCCACCTGTTAACACAGCTATCACTGGCTTCCTGCTCATCATGCCAAGGTGTCATGTACACCAGCTCATGTTTAGGAAGGAAATCTAGACGTGTTTGCAACAGTAACTCTCCAACGTCCCTGGATAATTGAAATGAAGTGTTTGTCCCAAACCTTCATTTTAGTCTATTGCTTTCCCATGTCCTCCCTATGTCCTCCCCGAGAACCACTCTCAATGTACCCTCTGACCTGGTGTGGGGTCTCGCTTCCTGCCCCTCCCTGGCTACTGAGCAGGCAGTGAGATGTGATAGCCAGAGAGGCTTGGCCAAGCCACACAGGCCCATTAGCTCAGGAGACAAACATGGAGAGAGAATACATAAAAAAAGGAGCCCTGTGCAGAAATTGGAAATCTGCACTAACTGGCTGTGTGACCATGAGCAAATCACTCCCCCTCTGGTCCTCAGTTTCCTCATTTTTAAAATCAGAGGAAATCATATGTACACCCACTTCTAGCTGAAGATTCTGAGATCCTATCGTTGAAAGAATGGGGTCTATTTCAAGGGTCAACTGAGTAGGTTTTTAACTGAAGGATATCGTCCCTTTTGTTGCTTTTCTGGTGCTGCTGTGAGGTGGAAGGAAGAAGAGGTCAGCATCCCTGAGCCACTGCTGAGCCATGACCAGGAGTTAGACTTCATAAGTGGGCTGCCCAGGACTGGGGGAAACAGGGCCAGTGTTCTTCAGCCATCCCCACCTAACCAACACAGCAACACCAGCATAACACTGGGGTGTCCATCAGGCTTGACTAACACTTTTGACATGCTATTAAGTCCTAATGAGAGGCATGTGTGTGTCTGTGTATCTGTATCTATTCATAAGTGGGCTGCCCAGGACTGGGGGAAACAGGGCCAGTGTTCTTCAGCCATCCCCACCAACACAGCAACACCAGCATAACACTGGGGTGTCCATCAGGCTTGACTAACACTTTTGACATGCTATTAAGTCCTAATGAGAGGCATGCGTGTGTCTGTGTATCTGTATCTGTAGATCTATCTACAGATGAATATAGATATATAGAGAAAATTTTGATCTCTCTGCACACACACCCACATACATACATATATACATACATAGTGAATCAAGGATGGGAAAATCATGTGATAAAATGTAAATGTGGTTCTTGAGCATTTTTAGGTATAAGGAAAACAATGAAGGCACCTAGTTCACACAGTAGTGATCTCCAGCTTGCTGATAGGAATGGAGTGCTGCTTAAAGGCACAGAGTTTAAACACCAGCAATGAGCAGTCTTCTTGTACCCTGCTTACTTGGGGCTGAACTCTGATTTTCAAATATTTTCTCCAATTCTGTGGATTGCCTTTTTACTCTGTTGATATTGTCTTTTTTTTTTTTTTTTTT
>NW_007727625.1:182286-192597 GCF_000696425.1 Galeopterus variegatus | reverse complement strand
CCACAGGCCGGCCCCTCTGATCCATTTTGAGTTAATTTTTTATATGGTGTCAGGTAAGTGTTTCAGGGTTCTCCAGAAAAACAGAACCAATAGGTTATAGATAGATATAGAAGGGGACTTCAAAAAGTTTGTGAAAAAATAGAATTAAAATATGAACCTTTCCATGAACTTTTTGAAATACCCTTGCAGAAGAGATTTATTATGGGAATTGGCTCATGTGATTATGGAGGCTGGGAAGTCCCACGATCTGCTATCTACAAGCTGGAGAACCAGAAAAGCCAGTCGTATAATTCCATCCAAGTACTAAGGCCAAGAAGCAGGTGCTCTAATGTCCAAGGGCAGGAGAAGATGAATGTCCCGCTCAAGAATAGGGACAGAGAATTTGCTCTTCCTCCACCTCTTGGTTCTACCCAGCCTGTCAACAGATGGATGATGACAACCCACACTAGTGTGAATGGATCTTCTTTACTCAGTTTATTGACTCAAATGCTAATCTCTTCTGGAAATACTCTCACAGACACACACAGAAATAATGTTTCAGCAGCTATCTGGGCATCCCTTAGCCCAATCAAGTTGACACATAAAATTAACCATCACAGTAAGCATCCAACTTCGTTCCTTTGCATATGGGTATTCAGTTTTTCTAGTACCATTTGTTGAAAAAATTGTCCTTTCTCTATCAAATGGTCTTGGCACGCCTGTCAAAAATCATTTGACCATATATGCTAGGATTTATTTCTAGGCTCTCAATTTTATTCTTTTGGTCTACATCTCTGTTTTTATGCCACTGTTTTGATTACTGTAGTTTTGTTGTAAGTTTTGAAATCAGGAAGTATGAGTCCTCCAGGTTTGTTCTTTTTCAGCAAGAACATCTTTTTCAGAAAAAAATTGTGCATCAAGAATTTGTTAATCTTTTTCGAGATTGTTTTGGCTATTCGGGTCCCTTGCAATTCCATATGAATTTTAGGATGAATCCTTCCCCCACACCCCACCTGGAGTTTTTCTATTTCTCCAGTACCAACATTGTTGGTATTTTAATAGGGATTGTATTGAATCTATAGATTGCTTTGGGTAGTGCAAACATTTTAATAATATTAGAATTCCACTAACTGTAAATAACTTTTAAAAAATTTGAATCCTGCTAATATTATCAATGAGAATTACTAATACCTATTATGCTGATGAACAAGGCATAAATTTCTTTTTTTTTTTTTTTTTTAAAGATGACCGGTAAGGGGATATCAACCCTTGGCTTGGTGTTATCAACACCACGCCCAGCCAGTGAGCCAACCAGACATCCCTATATAGGATCCGAACCCGCGGCCTTGGTGTTATCAGCACCACACTCTCCCGAGTGAGCCATGGGCCAGCCCATGGCATAAATTTCACTACTGGAAATTTATTTCTAACGTTAATTATGATCATTAGAAAAGACTGGGTGTTTAGATTTTTTTTTTTTTCTTTTTTGATGGCTGGCCAGTGCTGGATCCAAACCTGTGAACTTGGTGTTATAAGGTTGTGCTCTAACCAACTGAGCTAACAGCCAGCCCAGGTGTTGATTTTGAGAAAATAGATACCTTGGCCATTTTTACCTCCCTTAACCAGAAAACACACCTACTTGCTTAGTCCTCTTCATCATTCTCCTAAAATTTAGCTCCTCTGGAAAGCATTATTTACTTTGTGCCCCCCCCCCACCATGGAATCTTCCCTTCATTCTGCTTCTCCAGGCATCAGGGCTTGATCTCGCAGTATTAATTTATTCTCGCAACAATTCTGTTCCTTCAGAAGAAATCGCAATCAACGCTACAGTTTAAATGTGTCTCCCAAAGTTCATGTGTTGGAAATTTAAACCCCAATGCAACAGTGTTGAAAGGTGAGACCTTTAAGAGGTGATTAGGTCATAAGGGCTCTGCCCTCATGTATGGATTAATGCCATTATCACAGGAGTGGGTTCCTGATAAAAGAATGAGTTCAGCCCCCTCTTGCCCTTCCACCTTCTGCCATTGGTTGATGCAGTAAGAAGGACCTCACCAGATGCTCGTGCCATGCTCTTGGACTTCCCAGCCTCCAGAAAAGTAAGACAGATACATTTCTGTATTTTATAAATTGCAGTCTGTGGTATTCTGTTATAGCAGTATAAAATGGTCTAAGACAACCACTTTCCCTCTTTACAACCTGGAAATGCAAGGGTGAAGAGAGAAAGAGCAGGACAAGCAGGACAAGGACTGAAAGGTGCTAATGTCATATTGACCCATA
Organism: Galeopterus variegatus; assembly: GCF_000696425.1. Lineage (NCBI taxonomy): Eukaryota > Metazoa > Chordata > Mammalia > Dermoptera > Cynocephalidae > Galeopterus > Galeopterus variegatus. The sequence continues at coordinate 190,341 of NW_007727625.1, read as the reverse complement.
CCAACTTTCACTGGGCTCAAATCTTGCCTATTACCTTGTGTATGACACTGAATTTCCTATGTAAGACTTGATTCTCCTGACAGGAAATTATCATTTTGGAGGCTGAATGCTTCCATGTACATTTGACAGCTTTTCCATTTGAACAGACAAAACATGGTTATGCTCAGCTAGTTGGGGGCGTGGATAAGATGCAGGCAATTCTAAACAGTAAGTCATTGCCGAATTATTATTATTATTTTTTAAAAAAGATGACCGGTGGGCCGGCCCGGTGGCGCACTGGAGAGTGCGCCGCTTGGGAGCGCGGTGGCGCTCCCACCGAGGGTTCAGATCCCATGTGGAGACCAGTTCCCGCTCACTGGCTGAGCGCGGTGTGGGCGCAACGCCGAGGGTTGCGATCCCGTTACCAGTCAGTAAAAAAGACAAAAAGGAAAAAAAAAAAAAAAAGATGACCGGTAAGGGGATCTTAACCATCGACTTGGTGTTGTCAGCACCACGCTCAGCCAGTGAGCAAACCGGCCATCCCTATATGGGATCCGAACCCAGGGCCTTGGTGTTATCGGCACCACACTCTCCCGAGTGAGCCACGGGCCGGCCCATTGCTGAATTATTTTAAAACTAACATGGGAATGTAATTAGACATGCATGTGCTAGAATGCACACATTCCCTCCCACTTCAGCTTCTCCCTGGTTCCCTGAACTGTTCCCCACACCACTCCCCACTCTCAATTCCACCTTGAGTGACACTGGCAGGAGCTCAGCCAGAGTCTCTACACAAAAGTCCTCATGGTAAGCCTCTTATAGATAATTCAAGAGCTGACTTTTTCTTTTTCAAACTGGAACTAGGAGAACACAAAGTTCACATGTTATTGGGAATGTACTACAGACCATTTTATTTTTTAAAATTCCCATCAAATTTTCCTACAGGTGTACTCACCTATGACCACAAAGACAAAGATCTTCAATGCATCATCATTTGTAACAGCCCCAAACTGGAAACCACTGTCATTTCCATCCATATGAGGCTAAGTAAATAAACTATGGTCTGTTTATACAGTGGAGTATCACACAGCCAAAAAGAGATTGAAGTATATGTACTGACGTAGACCAATCTTCAAGAAATGTTACGTACACACTTGTGCATGTGGTAGTGGGGGGAGTGGTATACCCCTGTATATGATAGACTGTTTCTGGAAGGATACACAGGAAATTGACAACAGTGGTTACCGCTGTGGAGAAAAACAGGGGAACTAAGAGGGAGAGAATGAGAACACAACTTTTCACGTATAGGCCTTTAGCACCATTGGAATTTTTTTTTAACCATTTTCATATATTAACTTAAAACATTTTAATGTTCTACTCAAATGTTAAGTATGAATTTCACAATCTATAAGAGACCTCGATAGGTCCTTTATCATTTATAATACAATGGGGTCTTTGACTTGACCTTTTACTCCCACGTCTTTCCTTTTCCTTATGTGCTTATTGTTTAAAATTATTCTGTGCTTTTTCCTCTCCTTTTATAAATACTAAGAGAAAGGATGATTATTTTTATCACACACGTTCTGCACTGGCTCCCACCTCACAGTTTCTTTCTCTTCATGTCACGTACCGGGGCACAGTATTCGCGTCCCCGCATTTCTAACATGCAGACAGCGTGCTTCCCCATGTTATTAGAAACGATAATTTTACTGAATTGTGCAGTTACTGGAGAGGGGCAGATGTAGATGCTGCCCTTTCATTCCAGTATGCTGTAGCCACATTTTGCTGATGACCCTAATTCCTGATATTCATTTGTTAATCTTCCTACTTAAATTTCTTTAGTTAAAATTCACTTGGGAGCCACTTTTGGAGAGAATGTGTATTTCTGTCACTTTTATTATTGACGTTTACATTCATTTTCAGTGTATTCCACTGTCTGCTATGTGTACCAATTTTGATGAAGTTCCTATTGGGCCATTTTGTCTGAGGAATTATTACTGTTACTTTTCTTTATGATTGCAAAGCGGTGTGGTGTGCAGTCACATCTTCTTATACGTATTATTCCTATCACCTGCAGGTATGAGGGTGTTCTTTTGATAGATTATCCTCTTTGGGTAACTTAATTTTCTAAAAATTAAATTTTTACTATATAAGTAATATATAATGGTATAAAAGTTAAAACAGTATAAAAGTTAAAACAGTACCAAAGTATATAAAGTAAAAAATAAAATGCTGCTATTCCAAACCAACTGCCAACTGACACTCTAAACATAAGCATTGTGAACCATTTAGTATTTTACCAGACACTTTCCAAGCATATGCAAAGACATAAACACACACAGACAGACATAATCAGCTTTTTATTAAAAAATAAGGGGCTGGCAGATTAGCTCAGCTGGTCAGAGGGCAGCCCTACAACACCAAGGTCACAGGTTCGGATACCCGAACAGGCCAGCTGCCAAAAAAATAATAAGTAAATAAATGAAATAAAAACTGGCTCATGCTATGCATACTATTCTGCAACTTGCATTATGTGTTTTTTCTATAGGGATATGTTTTAATGTCAATTCACTTTCAAATTTTTTTAAATTTTTAATCAATTATATATCACATAACTTAAATGTTCATTATTAAAAACAGCAGGCCCTTGCCCCACTTATATTCCCCATTCCCTAGTCCCTTCTGACTCTTTCAGCTGTTCCTTTCAATATTTTTATATTTCTAAACAACATTTCATTTTTTCTTTTTTTTTAAAAAGATGACCGGTAAGGGGATCTCAACCCTTGACTTGGTGTTGTCAGCACCACGCTCTCCCAAGTGAGCGAACCGGCCATCCCTATATGGGATCCGAACCCGGGGCCTTGGTGTTATTAGCACCACACTCTCCCAAGGGAGTCACGGGCCGGCCCCTCTAAACATTTCTAACGCTATGTCTTGACTTATCAAGTTGGATATTATGACCAAGTAGTAGAGTGGAATACACTGGAACTTAATATGGACATATTTTACATATTTACATGTTACATATTAACATATTTTATTACCTCTCCTCCCAACCAGCCCTCTTACTATATCTGTTCTCACGTTTGGATAAGCAGATTGTCATGTTTCCATTATGATAATTATATAAATATTTAAACCACAAAGCTATGTAATAAATTCTGATTATGATTTTCTTCTTACAGAACATTTCCTTTTCTCTTGAATATTATAATAGCCTGTGTTTTCATCGCTTAGTTTTCTTTGCATCACATGCACTGAATCATTCCACTCCGATGGCCTCCAAATACAATGTTCCTCATTTGTCAAATCTATATACACAAGCCTACAATTCCGACTTTTCCCCCGGTATCTTCATCTGGGGTCTCCATCTCTGGCTCCACTCAGGACAGTGCCTTCCGAAGAATCCCCTTCACCATATCCTGGGCACGTCTTTCATTCCTCTCCTGCGTTGCACTTCCTGTCTTCTGCATCCTGTGTTTTCCTGAGTTTTGGTCTATGCTCCTATTTTGGTAAACCACATTCTCCAGTAGCTTCTTGAGAAGGAATGCATAGGAAAAGAATTTTTTGAGACTGCACATCTAAAGATGTCTTTATTCTGCCTCACACTTGATTGACAGTTTGGCTGTCATGCTGGAAATCATTTTTCTTCACAATTCTGAAGGCATTACTCTATTCTCTTTTGGCAGCTAAGAAATCTTGCTATTAAGAAGCTTGATGCTAGGGCTGGCTTGTGACTCACTAGGGAGAGCGTGGTGCTGACAACACCAAGTCAAGGATTAAGATCCCCTTACTGGTCATCTTTAAAAAAAAGCAGCAGCAGCAGCAGCTCGATGCTATTCTGATGTCAATTCTTCGTATACTAACTGTATTTCCTAGAACCTTTTACTAATCTGAAATTTCACGGTAATATGCATATGCAGAGTGGGGACCTGGGCATCTAATTGCTCTTTGTACAGATTTGCAATTAACCCCCGCCCCCACCAACCCCACACCTACTCTTCTTGCCAGTATACCTGCTTCCTCTAATTCCTGAGTCTTTCTGGGATTCTTTTGTGCAAACTAGCTTGCTTCTCATTAGCACAAAGGTACGTCAAAAAAGTTTGCAGAAAAATAGAACTAAAAAATAATATTAATCTTTCCATGAACTTTTTGAAGGCCCCTTATATTCATAGTTACAGCTGCCACCATTTTTGAGTCAATTCGCACTCATCCATCTTTTAATTTTTCAAAATTTTGTGAACATTTCTTGTGAAGTTGTCTTTTCATCTTTGTCCATAATGGTTGGTATCTGCTATGATTTGAATATTTGTGTCCCCTCCAAAATTTGCATTGAAATTTAATCCCCAAGGTGATAATAGTATTAACATAGGATCTTTAGGAGGGGATTAGGTCCTGAGGGCTCTGTCTTCATGAATGGGATTAATGCCCTTATAAAATGGCTCAAGGGGCTCTTTTCATCCCTTCTGCCATGTGAGGACAGAGAAAAGGCACCATTTATGAGGAATTGGTCCCTCACTAGACACCGAATCTGTGGCACCATTATCTCGGATTTCCCAGCTTCCAGAACTGTGGGCAATAAATTTCTATTGTTTATCAATTACCTGGTCTAAGGTATTTTGTTACAGCAGTAGGAACAGACTGAGGCAGTATCTTTTTTTTTTTTTTTTTTTTTTTTTTTTTTTATTACTGTCATTTTAGAGGAATTCTGAGATGCAAAGATAAATCCATATTTAACTGGAAGTCGCCCATATTTGATGAAAGCCACAATGTGAGTTTCGTTATTATTGTTTCAGTCATGACTTTTATATCATAATTGTTACCCTCACCATTAAAGCCTTAGTTTTAAAATTTGCTTTTGATATAAACTTTGAATTGTACTAAGAAATTGGTACTAAAGGGGCCGGCCCGTGGCTCACTCGGGAGAGTGCGGTGCTGATGACACCAAGGCCACGGGTTCGGATCCCATATAGGGATGGCCAGTTCGCTCACTGGCTGAGCGTGGTGCTGACAACACCAAGTCAAGGGTTAAGATCCCCTTACCGGTCATCTTTAAAAAAAAAAAAAAAAAAGAAAGAAATTGGTACTAAATAATTTTATGTCTTTGTGTGTGTGTGTGTGCAGTAACTGCTACATTTTTATTTGCTAAATAACTGTCTAAATAGGTCTTGGTTTGGCCAAGCCATTGGCTTAATAGGTAGTAATTTTTCATGTTATATATATTTAATACCTTGCTACTCAAAGTGTGATCTGTGGACCAGTCGCATTGACATCATCTGGGAGCTTGTTAGAAAAAGACTCTCCGGCCCCACTCCAAACAACTGAATCAGAATTTGTATTTAACAAGATCCCCAAGTGATTCATAAGCACATTAAATTTGTTTGGAGAACTAGGCTTTCTCCATAGCCTGCCTCTCTCATTTCCTCTTCCTGCTCTCATTCTCAGTAGTACCCAAGACGTTTTCCTGCTAAACATCTTGCATTTTGATCATCATGAAAGTTACCTTCTCTAAACTCCCCTACACCCCACTCCACCCCACAGTAGCCTCCTACAGGTCTCTGATGCCTAAAGTCCCCTGCTCCTCCAAAAGGAAAATGCCTCAGAAAAGTACAGGTTCTGGAGCCAGGTTACTTGGGTTCAAGCTCTGGCTCTACTGCTTCCTAGTGGTGGGACCTTGGGCAAGCCACATCTCTGCAGCGCCTCAGTTTCAGCTTTAGTAGCAAGCATTCAATGCATGTTAGCTACATCCTCTGGAATTAAACCCTTACCAACTAAGTATTTAGGAATTTCTCCTTGTCTTCTGCTTGTGCTTCTATCACACGGGTATGTGAAAAGGCATATTTTATTTATTTGGGCTTTCACTGCTGAGTCAACAAGTTTCACCTCCATGGAATGGATTTTATAACTACCTGCTGAGTCAATAGATTCCCCAAACCTTCTGGACTTGGGAGTGCCCACCTAGTGAACACACTCTGTTATAGCTACAGGTATGGGGTATCCATCTGCTTCAGGGTTCAATGGCTATTCTGAGAATAAGGCTCATTGATACGCCCAAGGAACAACAGCGGGGGAGGGGGTTGGAGAGGATAGTTGGAGGGACATTGGGGTGAACGCAGGAAGAACCTCAGCATTGGTGGGAGGACTGGGGAAAATGGAAACACATTGTCTAGAGAACATTGTTGCCTCGTTCCTGATCTTAGGGGGAAAGCTTAATTTTCCAAGTATGACGTTAGCTGTACATTTTTCACAGATGCCCTTTATCAGACTGAGTTACTTCTTTTATTCCTAGTTTGCTGAGTTTTAAATCATGAGTCAGTGTTGAATTTTGTCAAATGCCTTTTCTGCATGTATTGAAATGATCATATGAGTTACCTGTTTGCGTGGTGGTTTACAGTAATTGGTTTTTAATGTTAAAACAATCTTGCATTCTGAGATAAACTATTTGGTCACTCTTTGCATACAGTTGGATTCAATTAGCTAATAGTTTAATGAATTTTGCATCTATGTTATGATGTACATTGGTAAGTCACTTCCTTTTCTTGAGATGTCTTTGGCCAGTTTTAGTATTGTGGCAATACTGTCCTCATAAAAAGAGGTGAGAGGGAAGTGTTCCCTTATTTTCTGAAAGTCTGTGTAGAATTAGAATTTTTTCTTCCTTAAGTATTCAATAGAACTCACCAATGAAGCTATCTGGACCTGGAGTTTTCTTTGTAGGAAGATTGTTGATAATAAATTTTTTTGATATAGAGTTATTCAGATTTTCTATTTTATCTCATATAAGTTTTAGTAAACTCCATTTATGAGGAATTTGTTGATTTCATCTCATTTCTTGGTTCAAAATTGTTCATAATATTTCCTTACTATTCTTTTAATGTCTGTAAGACCCATAATAACGTCCTCTATTTCATTCCATATAGAAATAATTTGTGCTTTATCTTTTTTCTTAAATTTTTTGCTATGAGTTTAACTTTATTAATCTCAAAAAAACTTCTGGCTTTGTTAACACTACTATTTATCTGTTTATAGTATTACTGATTCCTGCTCTTACCTTTAATACTCCCTTTCTTCCTTAGATTTAATTTGCTCATTTTTTCCTTTAGCTTTTCTCTTTCAAATATATAAATATGTAAAGCTACATAATTAGGAAGCAAGTACAATCCTACTAATTTATAATTTTACTACTTCATTTCTCTGGGTTTCTCAACCTTGAAAGAAATTTCTAATTTTTTTCTTAGAGAAAACTTTCTAGGAGAATCAGTAAATACCAGCCATGCAGGAAGTATGCATATGAATCTAAAGAATGATTTTAAGGATACAGAAAGTCTAATATTACTGTTATATAACTCTCGATTTTTCATTCCATTCCAAGCTGGGTATCTGTGTTTATTATAAAGATGCTTAAATTTTAAGAACCCCAGTTCCTGTTTTTACAGCTATGCTGTAATTACCAGTGACTCATTCATCTATACTCAAGTTTTCAAATGTAAATGAAGGTTAAATATGACTTGTTCATTTTAATGCTTTAACTATACCACACCATATCATTAGTACATTGTGGAGATGAAACCTTCCTTTGTTACTAAGTATTTACATTAATTTAATGAGTCATATTTCTTTAGTTATTGCTTATATTATCTTTAGAGAACTCCCCTACCTTTTTAATAATTCATCTTGATTTCTAACTTTTAAATAGTGAAAAGGGTTACTGAATGTAGATTATTTTCTTTATACTTATTCTGAATAGTACAAAAAATTATTTCCATCATAAAATTCCTTTGAGTTTTTAAAAAAAGATTGTGCTATAAAATGAAACAATTTTTTTTTATTTTTATTTTGTCAATATACAATGTAGTTAGTTATTGTGTCCCATCACCAAAACCTCCCTCCCTCCTCCCTCTCCCCCCTCCCACCCAGATGTGTCCCCTCCATTTTCTTGTTGTAAGAGCTTTAGCTCCCTCCAGTAAGTGAAAACATGTGGTATTTCTTTTTCACTGCCTGACTTGTTTCAGAAACAATTTTCAAAATCAACCCCAGTTCAAGATATTTCTAGTTAAGCATATATATAACCACGTGTAT
>NW_007727625.1:170768-182276 GCF_000696425.1 Galeopterus variegatus | reverse complement strand
TTTTTTGTTGTTGTTGTTGTTGATGTTGTTGTTGTTTGTTTTTGTGTGAGTGTGTGTGAGAGTGTGTGTGTGTGTATGTATGTGTGTGAATCGATTCATTCACCTTTAGCTCCCTCCAATAAGTGAAAACGTGGTATTTCTTTTTCACTGCCTGACTTGTTTCAGAAACAATTTTCAAAATCAACCCCAGTTCAAGATATTTCTAGTTAAGCATATATATAACCACGTGTATGTTTGTAGATTTTACAGAAAATAATATAATTTTTTTCCTAATTTATCTTTTTTTTTTTTCGTGTCTGGCAACGGATCACAACCTTCAGTGTCGCGCCCGTACCGGACCGGGACTGGCAACGGGATCGCAACCCTCGGTGTTGTGCCCGCACCTCGCTCAAGCCAGTGAGCGGGAACCGGTCTGTATGTGGGATCCGAACCCTCGGCAGGAGCGCCGCTGCGCTCCCAAGCGGCGCACTGTAGCAGTGCGCCACCGGGCTGGCCCCTAATTTATCTTTTAAAACATAGGTAAAAACCTTCTCAAATTATTAGGTCCACTAGTAGAAAAAAATCTAATACATTTTACAGTTAGTCTAAAGTTAGTTTGAGGGAGAAGGCTTTTGATTTTTAAATGTCAAATGGAAAGGTATTTTATTTCATTTAGTCAAGAGATAATACAATTCAATGGAATGAAATGTGTATCCACACAGAGAGCTTTTGCTTCTACCAATTTTATCATTTAAAAAACTTCAATAAAAACTTTAAAATCATATCTCATTTCAGCATCTTTAAAAAAACCAAAAAACAAAAAACCAACATTCCGGTATAAGACAAATATATACAATTAAATACTTTAAAACAATATGGCATGTATTATTTTCTCAGAGAGCAACAGATTTTAATAAGTATGAATCATGTTAAAATAACAAAAATCATCTGAAAATCAGCACAATACTTGATTTATTTGTGGTATAATTTTGGCAAACAGCACAAAAACCCAGCAACATTTTAAACATGTAAAAAAGTCAAATGCTAAACAGTACTGGGGATTTTTTTTTACATCATTAGAAATAAGGAGTATACATTTAAGGTTCTGCAAAGCTAGCAAAAAGAGAGTGCTTGGTTTCTGAACATATACCACAAAAACGTACATAAAAACACAATATAATTTATCTTTACAAAAATTAGAGCCAAGCAATAGAAAAGAATGATGTTAACAGTGAAAATACCAACACATATGTTTACTACATTTATCTTATACATTTAAGTGCTACATCTTGTACCCTGAAATGCCATGTGTAGAGAGCCAAGCAGAGTAAATTTAGGCTCATCACTGAGGTTAAGAATTATTAGAGAAGAATTTAATTCTTATATGTAACATACTCAATTAAAACTTTCTATATAGCAATTCCTAGGTCATAACAACGTATCCACTATATATCTGAGAAGTTGAGTCATCTTTGTTGGCAGTATAAAATTGATGAACAGTATCAAAATTCTGGTAAAACACAAACTGAAGGCATTTTCTAGTGTATGCAGATATTACAGGGGGCATCAATGAGTGTGGAAGAAAATCTTAGATTTCATGCTAAGTTTCTGCTGAGCTTTGTCAAACAAAACAGCTCAACTATAAGGCAAGAGAAAATAACCCCCATAACAGATTAGTGGGTCTTACCAATATATACAGGAATTCAATCTTAGGAAAAAAAACCCATACATTAACAGATCTGAAACAGCAGTGAAATGAGCATCCAGAAATTAACATCTTGACTTCAGACATTAGTTCAAAAGCCTGACAAACAATCTGTTACTGTGTACTATTAAATTAACTTTTTGGAATCAGCACCAGTCCCCAAAACCTCAAATTATAATATTTAATCCTCATTAAAATACATCTTTTTTGTGCTATAATAACACAACTACAATCAGATTAAAGAAAGCTGAATTTATTCGACTTATTATATATTTTTATGTATACTGGGTAGCAACTTAAATTTCTCTTATTTACTTGTGCTTCTGTTTTGGGGCACTTTGATTGAAGAGAAATTCATTTCACAGGATTACATCTTGCTAAAGCATTCCTTAGCATTGGTCCAAACCTGAATGCCCTAAAAACAAAAATAACTTTAGAATGTGATTCTTGAAGGATTCTGAAAACCCAAGTGTTTGGCTTAGTATATGCTAAGTATTGCTTTTTGGAATAATTAACAAGTCTGGCAAATATGACATTATTTCAGAAAATGGCTAATATAAGCCAATGTCTAATGCTTCTAATAAAAGTAAGAGACTCTATCGTATGAGCTTATCTTCAAACTGGAGCAAGAATTTCCACAACTTGTTGGAAAACTGAATTTTCAAGGTTCATGTTATAAACTCATTTACTCACATCACATACCATACCATTTCTAACTGTAAGCCAAGCAAGTTTTCAGGCAGTTTTTTTCAATGTAACATTCGGAACAAAAAACCTTATTAGTGTAATAATTATACATAAGTTGTTACTAAATTATTAGTCTAATAACTAAAGTTTTCATTAAAAACTATGTACTAAATTATTGAATCCCTCTCAGCAGTTCTGACAGTCTACTTAGCACAAAGCTATAGAGGGCCTAATATGCTTAAACAAAAATGCTTTTTTTGTGAAAATATAACAGTAAAAGCCAAGGAAAAGGGAAAAGAATGTTTTTCTTAATACTTAAGCATTAAAGTGTGTCAATATTTATTGAGGATTCAAAAAAATAGGATAAAAAGAATCTTTTTCAGGGGCCGGCCCGGTGGCGCACTCAGTAGAGTGCGGCGCTTGGGAGCGCAGCGGCGCTCCTGCCGAGGGTTCGGATCCCGGTCCGCTCACTGGTTGAGTGTGGTGCGAGCGCGATACCGAGGGTTGCGATCCCGTTGCCGGTCACGAAAAAAGACAAAAAGGAAAAAAAAAAAAGAATCTTTTTCAGTTCCTTCCTCCCTGATGGGATACAAAAAGCTGATAAATAAAAAACAAAAATTATTTAAAATGTCTCAGACTGGCTGGATAAAGTAGTACCTAATAGACTGTCTGATATTAGAAAAAATAATATAGATCTTATGCACTATCTATCATAGTAAGATGTCCGGGAGACATCAAATGAAAATGTAAAAACTACATACTAGCACATAATGTGATCCTGTTTTTGTGGGGAGGAGAAAAGTATGTATTTTCTAAAAGATTGTATATATACAAAAAATTTGGAAGGATACACATGAAGGTGTAACATTAGTGATTTTTTAAAAAGAGATTTTGGGGGCCGGCCCGGTGGTGCACTGCTACAGTGCACCGCTTGGGAGCGTGGCGGCGCTCCCGCCGAGGGTTCGGATCCCACATGCAGACCGGTTCCCGCTCACTGGCTGAGTGAGGTGCGGGTGCAGCACAAGGGTTGTGATCCCGTTGCCGGTCCCGGTCCGGTACGGGCGTGACACTAAGGGTTGTGATCTGTTGCCGGACACGAAAAAAGACAAAAAAAAAAAAAAGAGAGAGATTTTGGGGAGGAGGGGGGAGAGTTTTTACTTAATATGCTTCCAGATTATTTGAAACTTCTGTAATGAGTATATGAGTTATTTTTATAATAACAACTAATTTTTAAAATCTACAAAGATAAAGTAGCTTAAAAATCAATTTAAGTATTTTTTAAAGGCTTCCGTTTACTTGATTCAATAAATTAGACAATTAACTATCAAAAAGGTTGACCAAAAAACATTTAGAAGTGATATATTTTTTTTTTTTTTTTTAAAAAGATGACCGGTAAGGGGATCTTAACCCTCGGGCTTGGTGTTGTCAGCACCACCCCCAGCCAGTGAGCGAACCGGCCATCCCTATATAGGATCCGAACCCATGGCCTTGGTGTTATCAGCACCGCACTCTCCCGAGTGAGCCACGGGCCGGTCCTGATATTTACTTTTTAAATGCCTTTAGATTTATACTTTTTTTATTTTGGTTTGTTACTACTGCAATTTAGTCATCTGATTATATTCAATAACACTTAGAATAGTTGATATCATAATGAAGCATGACATTTTAAGTTAATACAATCTTTTTAATGTATATTTTAAAAGTAAAATATATAAAATATAGATACTCATATATATCCAAGAAAAAACTGATGTTAATTAATCTTGATTTCTGGTAGCTAATTTTAAGTTTCTAAAGAAAAGAACACTACAGATTTTCAAATACAAAAATCTATTCCATTTACACATGAAAATGAAACATAATAAAATTTTACAGTACCATTCCTGGGAAATAAGGTGACCATACACTCTTATTAAACTCTTGTTTACTACAGATATTATCTTAGGATAAGTGAGTAAACCCACAAGACACCCAACATTTCTGTGGATATTGGCTCAGAGAAAAAAAAAAAAGTCCAAATATACCTACAGTATTAGCTTTTTTTATTCAGAGATTAAATATCTAGCACCCTTAACCACCCCACCCTAAATAAAGCAGGGAAACTTTGAGCCATTATATAGAAGGTCTTGCATTTTACTTTGGAAAAGAAGAGAACAGGAGATCACAAGGACCTTATAAATGAATCTTATTTTTTTTATTTTTATTTTTTCCTTTTTTCGTAACTGGTAACAGGATCGCAAACCTCAGTGTCGCGCCCATACCGCGACCGGCAACGGGATCGCAGCCCTCGGTGTTGCGCCCACACCGCGCTCAACCAGTGAGTGGACCGGTCTCTACATGGGATCCAAACCCTCGGCAGGAGCGCCGCCACGCTCCCAAGCGCCGCACTACCGAGTGCGCCACCGGGTCGGCCCCTTATTTTTTTTTAAGTGGCTGGCCAGTAAGGGGATCCAAACTCTTGACCTTAAATGAGTCTTTTATAGGAAAAACAAAACGAAAAGCCAACCCTAAAAACTTTTGTTATCTGATCTTTCCAACTTGCTGAGATTTTTTAAAAAGGCAGATTAGAAAGAGGACTGGAAATATTAGGCACCCCAGCAGCCTACAAGTAGCAGGAGGTGACAGGATGACAACATCAGAGGTAGAAACACTACCAAACTACAATGTCCTCAACCTTTAGCACCTCCACATTCACCCCTCATGATTTTAACTTCTTTTAAGTGACTCCAGATATCCACAGTATAAAGTAACTTACAAGTCACTGAGGCATAAATAAGAATTTGCCCAAGCCAAAAGGCCACCCACTTTAACCAGTGAGTGAGTCTAGTGTTTATGTCTCAAGATATCTTTGTTCTCTACTAATAATGCTGATAATTCAGTGGAAAGGTGAAGGAAAGTGATGGCTCTTAGCAAAAAAAAAAAAAAACTTTAGATAAATTAAAGCACAAGAATTGTATATGTGTTTATACAAGTCTGATTTTTCCTTCTAAGAAGGTCCTCATAAATATGGGGATTCCTCTTACTATATGACTTACTGAGATAATGCATGTTGAGTCACTTGATAAATTATGACATGCTAGACAAATGTAAAGCATGGTACTGAGAACCATAATGGCAGATCTCAGGTTATGAAAGAGATTAAGGAATATTTTCTATTTGTTCTTTAAAAAGCATTTTAGAAAGATTTCCACCATTGTCAAAACGCTTATTTTAACGAGAATAAGCATCAATGTTCCTATTTTTCAATATGGATATCAGCTACATGAAGAATTTACCTGACCAACAAACCATATAACCACACCTTCCCAAAATAATGTTTCAGCTATTTTCCAATTAAAGTATGCATCACTATTAGGAATGGTACTTTACTGTCCTGTCCAAGAACACCATATAATCAAATTAATATTGTTGGTATATACTTTCAAATACAAGTTATAAATGGGGCATACAAATTTGAAATTTTAGATAAGTGGAGACTCAGTTACTGACATTTTGGTTGTAACACTTCTTTTGAAATTAGAAGAGAAACTGGGAAACATTCTAGAAGGGGAGAATAAAAATGAAAAAATTTTTGGTCCAAATAAGAGATTTTAAAGAAATGTGTAAGAATTTCTAAACATACCTGTATCTTCACTGAAACCCAAACCTACCTTTTTACACATACTGATCTGCATGACTGCATAGCTTATGAGGGCCTCCTTTAAGTCACGGTTCTTCTGTTCTTTGAAGCGTTCAATATCAGCCCATGCATTTTTCACAAATTCTCTGAAATAAAAGATATAGTCTTTATTATTCTTATTTAAATTAAATAAACTGTACGTTACGAATTCAAATAACCAGTTCTTAATCTGAGTTGGTTTTTAACTGTCTGTACAGAGGAAAAGCTACTGCTTGTATAAAACAGTTCTATTTTTATTTTTCCCCCTAAAAATTATAGTTAGGGAAAAGGCAGAGAGACAGTCATATATTCTTCTAAATTTAATGATCTAGGGGCCGGCCCATGGCTCACTCGGGAGAGTGCGGTGCTGATAACACAAAGGCCACGGGGTCAGATCCTGTATAGGGATGGCTGGTTAGCTCACTGGCTGAGCGTGGTGCTGACAACACCAAGCCAATGGTTGAGATCCCCTTACCGGTCATCTCTATATAGGAAAAAAATAAAAAATAAAAAAATGAATTTAATGATCTATATTTTTGCCACAAGGATTCTACCTTCAAATTACTCCTATAAAACAGATTTAGACAGCTCCTTGAACCAGCTTATAAGCCTAACAAATGCCACAATAAAGTGCCTTCTTGGGGTCACTGGAAAACATACACTCTTGCGTCAAGATAGAGCATGAATCACATTTAGCATGTACTTGCTTTAAATGACAACCAGAGTTTTAAAAATTCTGAGAGGCATTTGTTTTTTTAAATCTATTCATGAAAGTTTACTTTGACTTACTTGGTACCTACCAACAGTTCTAAAGATTAGCAGAACCACCTCAAAACCTATGACACACTCTTTGGTCTGCCTTGGTCTACTCTCTGTAAGAAAATGAGCCAAACAGTGATAGCAGATCTCTGAGGATTAAATTTCTAAAAACATTTATGGAACAATTACATGCCAAGCCCTATGCGAGGAGTTGGGATGTAAAGATGAAAAAGACACAGTCATTGACTCTGAAGGGGTCATAATTCAGCCAGGAATAGTCACACAGGACAACCAACCACCCAGTTCAAAACGGTCATGCAACAGTGGCATGAGTTTAAGTGCTATGATAACCTGAGAGGACAGAGAAAGCTTCACAATAAAGTAACACCCGAGCTGGGTACTAAAGGATCATCACGCTTTTGTTAAATGAGGAAGAAGAAATGTGCAAAGGATAGAAATCATGAAAAGTGCAGGAAAATAATGTTATGAAGCTGAAACTGTTTTCTTCCTCTTCCCCCATACTATAACAACTGTTTCTATAACACAATTTTTGATAACTCAAATTTCTTAGGAACGCAATCACTGCATTTTAGAGGAACAGGCTGGATCCAGGGATGCTACTCTAATTGGAAATTGTTATTAAAAAAACAATCCTCCATGTAGTCTACAAATGTAGCTTTGTTAAACATCTCAGCATTTTTACCTGCCTTCCAAATTTTTAGACTTTAGCTGTTGTTCTCCTTCATTTATTTGTTCTTCTAGCACCTTTATTCTGGCTTCTCTCTGTTCTGGAGTTTCTTGACCAAAGAGCTTGGTAGTCATTCCCTTCAAAGAGAATGTTCTCACAGTCTAAAAGGAAAAGAAACAGATGAATGGATAATGAGGCATACACATACAATGGACTATTCAGCCTTAAAAAGGAATGAAATTCAGACAGATGCTACAACATGGATGAACCTTGAGTACATCCATGTTGTAGCATGGATGTGAAATAAACCAGTCACAAAAAGACAAGTACTGTACTCGTATGATTCCACTTATAGAATCAGAGACAGGAAGTAGAATGATGGTTGCCAGAGGCTGGGGACAGGGGAGGAAGGGTAGTTGTTGTTTAAAAGGTACAGAGTTTTGGTTTTGCAAGATGAAAAGTTCTAGAGATTGGTTGCACAACAGTGTAATATACTTAATGCTAGTGAACTGCACACTCAAAAATGGTCAAGATGGTAAATTTTATGTTATGTATATTTTAACACACACACACATGGAAATAGAAAACATTTCCCCTAGTTCAGACAGAAGCCCCCTAAGCCTTACAACCAGGGGACTTCTAATATGATTTCTAATACTAGAATAATATGGAATAGTCAAAAAGGGGAAAATTCTAACTGAACTTCTTGATCAAATGGAAAACTTCCAGGTGAATTATTAGACAGTTATTTCTTACCTTATATGAGTGGTCATATCTTTAAAAATTATTTTATGACATAAAAAATGGATAAAATTAAAAATCTTCATAACTCACATTGAAACTTGGATCTCTATTAATAAAACAGGATGCCCAAAGCCAAGCAGGCTTCACTGCTTTAACATTTCCTCTCTTTGGAGTTTTCCCATTCACACGTAGGAGTAGGGAACCAAGCTCCCTGAAATGGCCTGGGAATTTCCTCTGAGTTTTAAAAATAAATCAAGGGCCTAATCTACACATGTCCCATGGTCACAGGTCTTTTTCCACATATATCTATGACTTTTCACAGATGTAGCAAGTGGGTAATCTAGTGAAATGCACTTTTTCTTTTCTTTTCTTTTTTTTTTTTTTTAAAGATGACCGGTAAGGGGATCTTAACCCTTGACTTGGTGTTGTCAGCACCATGCTCACCCAGTGAGCTAACCGGCCATCCCTATATAGGATCCGAACCTGTGGCCTTGGTGTTATCAGCACCACACTCTCCCAAGTGAGCCACGGGCTGTCCCGTGAAATGCACTTTTAAAACTAAAGTACTTGTTAAGCAGGAAGTGACTGGTAAACAATGGCATTGATGCAGCTTCACTACTTCCAGATGTGTGTCATCATGACAGCTAATTTATCCAATGAAATAGCTGGATGGTATAAAGTGGATTATAAAAATGATCTAAGTCTAATGCAAAAATATATGGAATTTGTTTTTACAATTATTCACTATAAGCATTAAAGAATAATGTAAACAAAAAAACTTCTTGATAGGAGAGATTCACTGATTCTAACTAATTCTAAACTAACATTTCTATAAAATACGTTGCAAAACTAAGCCTGACAAAGATTATTATTTCAATCCCAAAGAGTAATGTTTTTTCACTTGGACTGAATTAAGAAATTGGATGATACTTACTACACAGCAATTGTTGGCTAAATTTCTTACAATACTATATAGTACACAGTTTTAATGGTTTACATGTTCTTATATCAAGATAACAAACCAAAGAATTATAAAGTCACTCACAAATTATTCACCCATAAAAGGTACAGGCATCCTGAGTATTGCAATGACAGTTGAAGGCACATAAAGCTTGCTACAGTATACAGGAGAGCTGAAGAAAACTACTCACCCCAGTTGCCAGTTCCTCACACTGCTGCTTCTTGGATGCTAAGTCCTGAGCAGCCATCTCCAAATCATACTGCATAAGTTCATGTTTCCTGCACACAGCCCTAGGGATGAAAAAAAAGGGCTGCCATTCAACTTTTTTGGCTCCTCTCCTAATATATTAAGAAAATTTTTTCAGGAATAGAAGTGAAGCATTCACAATGTTTTACTAGGGTCAGAATTTTGTGTGCCCAGAATTTATTTAAGTTTAAAGTATAGCAGCTCAACATTAAAAATTAAATCTATCCCATACCGGCCAGCTGCCAATCAATCAATCAATCAATCAATCCAGCAGATCCTAAGCATAAAAACTTTATTATATACTTAAAACAACAAAAAAGGGTGTTTTCTAGATACTTGCAACATTTTCTTCAATAAACATACCATTACCCCATAAATAAAATTTTTAAAAATATAAGAACTAATCCTGTAATCTCACATAGCAACAGAGTACTCTTTGAAAGGATAATATCTCAGTTTTCTTTTCTATTTAGAAACATCCATTAGTCTTTTTTATCATAACAGCAATCCATGCATGCTGGAAAAAAAAAAAAAAAAGATTCTAATACAGAAACACACAAAATAAAAAATAAAGTTTCAAGAGCCCTCTCTTTCCCCAAGTCCCACTATGCAGACGTAATTCATGTTACTAGATGATGTATATCCTTCCAGAATTTATCTAGGCATTTACAAATACACATATCCATAAACCCCAAATGGTTCTGCATCTTTTCTCACTTAGCTATATACTACCATGAACATCTTTCCATGTCAATACACATTATCTTATAATTCTTAAATGCTGCACAGAATTCCACTACATTCAGCAACTTCCTTTTGCCTAGTGACTTGAAAATACCTTGGTAAAACTTCCTACTGCTCAAAGCTCTAGAAGGAAAAAAGCTAACAATGTGCATGTCTTCACACTGGTTACTGAATAGCTAAAGGAATATTGCTCTTCTGTTTTCCTAAAAGAATTCTTATTCTGCATTTAAAAGTGACAGGAAAATTGATCAAAAACCACCTATTCCAGGAAAATGATTCATTTTTTCTAAACTGAACAGAAAAAATACAGTAACTTTTTCTTAATCAAATAGGACTATCTAGCAGAGAATTGTTTGGCTTTGTAGGAGATACCATAAAAACAGAAGACAAAATCGTTGACGTTGAGAAGTTTTACAACTGAGAAGGTAAAGCACAGATGTGGAAAAAATTACAGAATAAAAATGGTAATACACAACCTAGTGACAGATACTGCTACACACACTCTGAATTTTGCTTCAAATCTTCAAACTGGAAAAAGTAGAAAGAACAACATACAGAAAGACCTGATACCTGAGACTGGCAGGTTTTATCAATATAATGGTTCAAGGGCAGGCCTCATTTTTTTTTTTTTTTTGATGGCTGGCTGGTATAGGGATCTGAAGCCATGACCATGGTGATTCATCTTAAATTTTTATGCCTACCACTCTGCAACACAGAGGAATACAATGAGAGTTCGTTTAATATCTGAGGGAATGAATTGATTTTAAAAACATGTACCGTCTGTATTTTACAGTGGCATATGAAGAGAGGGAGGATCAGCCATAGGGCTGTATCTGGAACTTTTATTATACTCACCGCAGTGCTTCTGCATAAAAAAGATACTCCTTTAACTGATCTGCATAATGTTCTTCATCTTCCAAAATATCATCAATAGAAGATGCATACCTGTTTAAGAAAGGATTGCAAAAGTAAGGTAACTTTCATTGGGAAACAAAGTATTAATGTTCTAAAGATGTGCTATTCAAAGCATGGTCCACAGACCACTTGCTACCCGTCAGTGACAAAGTACATATGGAAAGTGAGAATTAGCATTTAGAAATGTTCATAGCAATTTGTAATTACCATGATGATTTTATTGAATTTTACCAAAATATTTGAGTCAGCAATGGCTTAGAAATAAAAAACAAAACAAAAAATGGTCCTTAAGATGGGAGCTTAAGGGGCCGGCCCGGTGGTGCACTGCTACAGTGCGCCGCTTGGGAAGCGCAGCGGCGCTCCCGCCGAGGGTTCGGATCCCACATATAGACCGGCCGCTCACTGGCTGAGCAAGGTGCGGG
>NW_007727625.1:163474-170610 GCF_000696425.1 Galeopterus variegatus | reverse complement strand
GGGTTGCGATCCGTTGCCGGTCACAAAAAAAGAGACAAAAAGGAAAAAAAAAAAAAAAGATGGGAGCTTAAGCTACATTGTAAAACAATCAATCTCTTGTTCAAAAATATTATTAAAGGGCTATCTGTAGAAAGAATAAGAGTTTGATATAATTGGTACACACATGTTCTTGGTAGCAACCATTAATAGTAACACCAAAAAGCTACAAAAGGAAAAACGGAGTAAATAAAGATTACAGAGGATTTTAGAAGACTTACTTTACACTAATTCTCAATAGCAACCCTTGCTTTGATGTCAATTCCGCACGAAGAGCAATCAGGTTGCTCTACATGTGCCACTCACGACAGAAGATCTTTTTTTGCAACCCTTGCTTTGATTAGGACAACGCCCTCACTGACAGGCCACTCTCATTCCTGCACCTGAGTCTTTACTTGTACAGAAATATGATGGTTCTCCAACTTGCTTCTCCAAATCCTACAAACACATGTCAGCATCTTTTTTTTTTTTGTCTTTTTCCGTGTCCGGCATCGGATCGCAACCCTCAGTGTCGCCCCCAGACCGGACCGGGACCGGCAACGGGATTGCAACCCTCAGTGTTGCGCCTGCACCTCGCTCAGCCAGTGAGCGGCCGGTCTGTATGTGGGATCCGAACCCTCGGCGGGAGCGCCACCACACTCCCAAGCGGCGCATCATAGCAGTGCGCCACCGGGCCGGCCCTAAAAAGTCTTGAGAATCACTGTAAGAATAGGAAAATCTGCCATCAGCTCATAAATCTATAATTCTA
Organism: Galeopterus variegatus; assembly: GCF_000696425.1. Lineage (NCBI taxonomy): Eukaryota > Metazoa > Chordata > Mammalia > Dermoptera > Cynocephalidae > Galeopterus > Galeopterus variegatus. The sequence continues at coordinate 169,826 of NW_007727625.1, read as the reverse complement.
GAAGAGTTAATGTTGAGAAAAATGAAAAAAGAGGAGCCGCAGGGCTGATGGTTTGAAGATGAGAAAACAGTGTAGGGATAAACTGGCACATGCTTGGGTAGAAAAATGTAAATGTTACAGGTATCAGCACTGAGAATAACTTTATTTAACACTTTAATAAATTAACTGAAGGGATGACCCTAAATTCTTGCAAATACTGAAATGCTAAATTAACAGAATGCAGGAAGACTTAGGTTAAACTAATTGGTTGGAAAAATAGCCACTTCATTTGAACATGGCCTAAAGAAAAGTAATATTTAGATAAAATAAATGTTTTTCTTTTTTTACAGTGCACAATGTGATGTTTTGATATGTGTATACATCATGAAATTGAAACATGCCCATCATCTAACATACTTATCATGTTTTTGTGTTAAGAATATTTAAGATCTAGTTTTTATCTTATTTGCTCCCAGTCTCTGGTTTGCCTCTTCATTACCTTAATGGTGCTTTGTTTTGTTTTCTGGTAGTAAAATATACATCATATAAAATCTACTTTAACAATTTTTAAGTGTACAGTTCAGTGGCCTTAAGTACATTCACATTGTTGTGTAACCACTTCTGATATCCCTCTCCAGAACTTTTTTGTCTTCTCCAACTGAAACTCTGTACCCATTTGACATTAACTTCCCATTCTTCCTTTCCTCAATGGTGTCTCTTTTATAACAAAAAATTTTTAATTTTGATGAAGACCAATTTGCGATTAAAAAAATTTTTTTTCTTTTCATGTCCTCTTTAAGCAATCTTTGCTTACCCTGATTAAAGGATTATTACCCTGATTAAAGGTTGCAACAATGTTCTCCTACATTTTCTACTAAAAGCTGTAATTTTAGCTTTTATGCTCATGTATATGATCCAAATTGAATTAATTTTTCTGTCATGTATAAGATATGGCTCAGGTTCATTTTTTTCCCATGTAAACATCCAGTTATTCCAATACTATTTGTTGAAATGGACTACAGAAGTGTGGGTCTATTTCTGGACTCTATTCTCTTCCATTGATCTGTTTATCTTTATGCGAATGCCTCACCATCTTTATAACTATAGCTTTACTAACTCTTCAAAGCAGCTTGTATATTCCAGCTTTGTTCTTTGTCAAGATTGTTTTGACTGTTTCAGGTCCTTCGAATTTCCATATAAGTTTTAGAATCAGCTTATCAGTTTCAATAAAAAAGTCACTGGAATTTTGATTTGGAGAATGAATATCTTAACAATATTGAGTCTTCCAATACATGAACATGGTTTATCTCTCCATTTATTCAGGTCTTTAAATTCTCTCAGCAATGTTTTACATAGTTTTCAGTGTAGTCAGTGTAGAGGTCTTCCACATCTTTCATTAAATTAATCCCTAAGAATTATGTGTTTTTGTTTTTGGTGGCTGGCCAGTACAGGGATTGAACTGTGGACCTTGGTGTTATCTGCACCATGCTCCAACCAAATAACAAGCCAGACCCCCTAAGAATTACGTTTTAATGCTATCATAAATAACATTGTTTTAAAATTTTTATTTACCAATTGTTGCTAGTATGTAAAAATACTTAATTTTTATATATTAATCTTATATCCTGCACACTCATTAAATTCAGTTGTTAATTCTACAATATTTTTAATTGATTCCTTATGATTTTCTATGTAAAAGATCTGTCAACTGCAAATAAAGACAGTTTTACTTTCCTTCTAATATTTATGCCTCTTATTTAATTTTCTTGCCTCTCTACACTGAGTAAGGATCTCCAGTACAATGTTTACCAGTAATGGTAAGAGCTGACAACCTTGCCTTGCTCTTGACCTTAGCAGAAAGCATCAATACTTCACTAATAAGCACAATATTGGCTGTACTGAGAAAATTCCCTTTTATTCCTAGTTTGACGAAAATTTTTACTTTGGGTGTTGAAATTTGTCAAGTGCTTTTTCTACATGCATTGAAATGAACATATAGGTTTTCATCTTTATTTTGTTCATGTACGATTTAGACTAATTTTTGAATGTTAAACTAAACTTGCACTCCTGAAATAAATCTAAGACAGGTCTATACACACAAATCATAATATAAATGCCAGTGAATTAGAAAAAAACAGAATAGAAGAGTTACTAACACTTCACCACTGAACTTCACCTGAGGTTTTTTTTTTTTTGGTCCTTTTTGAGACTGGCCGCACTGCGCTCAGCCAGTGAGCGCTGTGAGCACACCGGTCATCCCTATATAGGATCCAAACCCGCGGCGGGAGTGCTGCTGCGCTCCCAGTGCCACACTCTCCCGAGTGCGCGACGGGCTTGGCCCCACCTGAGGTTTTACATTGGGCTCTTGAGGTACTTACACGTCCATATGATGACCAGCACTCTGCAGTCCATCACCCATTTCTTTTTCTATAGCACTCCATTCACTAGGAAGAGAAAACCAAAAGCATCATGAATTAGAGATATGGAATATTATTAAATGGAATCTCTTAAAAATTCTTTTCTAGCATTTATTCACTCATTTATTTATTTATTTATCTACAAAGATGGCCGGTGAGGGGAATCTTAACCCTTGGCTTGGTGTTGTCAGCACCACGATCAGCCAGTGAACCAACCGGCCATCCCTATATAGGGATCTCAACCCGGGGCCTTGGTGTTCTCAGCACCACACTTTCCCGAGTGAGCCACGGGCCAGCCCTTCTACCTAGCTTTTAAATTCTAGCTAGCTGAATTTATTTTCTGTGATTCAAAGATGCTTGTGTATTTTCCAGGAATCCCCTGAAAGGAACTGTAACACTGAATCTTGGAGAGGCTTTCTCTTGGTTGCTTCCATATGCACTCACAATCTATGAATTAAGATGAGTATCCTGACAGCTTTCATTAGCTGCAAATGCATAGTTACTGGCACTTAAAACTCTCACACTCTTTTCTAAGTCTTTTGCTCGGTGCGCCCCACCTATGTATTTGATCCATTTCTGGACAAGTGGATATGAAAGAAAACAGAGACAAGTCCCACAAGGGAAGTGGCCTTTTGGCCTACTCTAAATTAGGTCAGGTGCCATAACAGGGGAAAGAGGCTGCAAAAAAACGAGGAATTCAAGGAGAGCACAAAGTGAACTCCTCTACTTAAAACAAACGAACAAATAAACAACAACGCAAAAAACATTCACAGCAACATGTGATATGAACACACTACAAAATCTTCAGTTTCTTCTATGAGTCCAATTCCTGCTCATTTCTTACTTATATGGTTGTCTCTTCATCTGTCTTTACCACTTCAGATGATCCTTTTCCTCTCATAGCTCAGTATTTTTTCTTAGTCCATTCTCTCATTCCAATCTCCAATTTAGCAACAAGCCATAATTTTACAAAAACTGCCTGAGGAATATATTGAAAAAATTTAAGAAACAAAGCTGATGAAACCAGCTTTATATTTCTCCCTCTCTCAAATTTCAAACCAAAGAATAAGAACAAATTAAGCTTTTTCCCAATTACATAGTCCCTATACTTTTGAATTTTTTCATTACTCTTATAGGTTGGTAGCATTCAAAAGGTGGAAAGCAAAAAACCCCCGACAATTGGCTCTGGACAGCAATCCTTCTTCACAGTCCTAGTTCATGCCCTCATCAGTGCTTCTCAAACCTAGATATCTAATCATGGGTATGTGAAGCCATATGATTAACATGGCACAATTTATCTGAAGAAGAAATTTTGCTTTAATATTAGAGGAGAAAAAACCTTTTTTATAAATATTAAAACAACCATGTATATTCTATAGAATGAAATGCAACTGAGAGAACTCAAGCCTTCAAAGAAATCTTGCACTTGTCACAGCTGCTTCCAGCCAATTTCTTGTGGAACTCATGAGGGGAGATAAAGGAGGCTGTGCAGTTTAAGAATTCTCTTCATTAGTACGAGACAAACTGCCTTATATCATTCCCTGCAAGCCCCCCAACCACATAACTAACCAACTTGTTCTCAGCAGAGATCCCTACTTTACTAAGACACAGGCCAGCTGCTGTTGCCTCCTAACGTACCTCTCCTCTGCTTTAAGATAGTTCTGAACGTTCTGTATCTTCTCTCCCACCCACCTTCTTACCTCTGCTCCACAACCCTGACCCTGACCCCTAGCAAAAACAGGTCCTACTCCCCTTCAAAAATAACTATGCGTTTACCTTTCATCTCCTCAGGGACTTTCTTAAAAGACTAATCAATAACTTGTTATCTTTCCTTCCTTAATCCTTTCCTCTCATCCCAGGACCTGTGCAATATAACATTATATCACTCAAACTAAATTGCTCTCCAAATTTACAATAAAGATTTACTCACCCATTACCCCCCTTCTCATCAGACTCAATTCCTTTAGTATAATTCCAACTTCTTCAAGTGTTCTCCTCACCTATTTAACACTGCACACTCCAGGTTCCTCATCAATTTCCTGGTATCTACCTTACTGGATCTTTTGCTTTGCCTGATCCCAGAACACAGGTATTCCCCAAGGTTTGGTCCTTGAGTCTCTCATAGACTTGCTTTAATCCTCTAACATTACCACTTAACCCTACTTTTTCAAAAATCATTCTGTAAGGACACATCTTGTATATTCAACTCATATTCTCACCAGCTTCTTAAATTCCTGATCCAAATTTCCAACTGCTTATCAGAAATCTTTAATTCAAATACAATCTATCCAAAACAGTACCCTTTAACTCACCCCTCAACTTTGCTATTTCTCCTATATATTCTCTATCACAATCCTCCTAGACACTCAGCTGTCCTCAAATTAAATCTTGGCATCCTTAGCGCCTGCTATGGTAGCAGGAGCTTAGTAACTATGTGCTGAATGACTAAAAGAACTCATTGGTAAGTGCTATCATTTATACTTCCTTAACATTCTTCACTGGCAATTGCTCTGGTTTAGGCTCTTCATCACCTGTTTGAATTACCTCGACCACCTCTGGTCTCCCTAGTTCACTTTTCATGAGATGTTTTATATATAAAGCTGTTTTCCATAAATTTACTGAGCTGGCAAAAAGACAAATCTACACAATATTTATCATGGGACACTAACGCAAATAAATTTCTTTATAATTTGATTCAACCAGTTGATCTTTTATCTACTTGCCTCTCAAACCAATATAAGTTCATTTATTAATTACAATAAATGTGCTACCTTTGAGAATATTTGATTTATGTACATTTTTAAATGAGCATTGTTCCCAAGCTTAATTGGGGTTTCAGTTTGGGTAATGTTCTAAAAATCGGGGCTGATTCATGTGCATAAACCTAAAAGCAATTGAAGATAAGTCAAACAGCACAGGGTAGACTTCAAAAAGTTGGATACTATTTGTCTTTCTTCCCATTATGCTATTCCTTTAATGTTTGGCCATATATTTTCACATACGAGGGTACTTCAGAAAGTTTGTGGAAAAATGGAATTAAAAGATAATACAAATGGAATTAAAAGATAATACAAATCTTTTTAATACAAAGACTTTTTGAAGACCCCTTGTATTCCTGTCCTAGTTATTAAGAATTTACATTTTTACAGTTTCAATAGCTTCTCTTCATTAAAAACAGTCATATTAATCCTGTTACTGTCCCAACCTGGATTTAATTTAAATGTATTGATCAACCAAAGACATACGTATAAACTGTTACTCTAGCAAATGAATTAAATAAATTTGGATCCATATTTTACATCTTACATTCAAATAAATTCCAGATGAATCAAAAATTTATAAAACCACAAAAATATGTAGAAGAAATGAGAAAAAAAATTTCTATAATACAAAGTGGGGAAGGCGTTACTAATATACACACAAAAATCAGAGGCTATTATTTTTAAAAAGAGAGAAACTAATCACATATGTAATTGAATTTAACAAATAGAGTATTTCTATATGTCAAAGCCACCACAAGTCAAAAGGTACATGATGAACTGGAAAAAAATTTGCAATTCATTTAACAAAGATCTAGTTTTCCTTAAAGATAACACACTTCTACAAATCAATAAGAAACAAGCCCAATAGAATAAAAGGGCAGCTCATGAAATAGGAAAAGTAGCTGTTAATCATAAGAAAAAATGTTTGACTTTATTCATAATTAGAAAAATGTAAATTACAACTACAAGGAGAAACCACTTGTCACCATCAGACTGGTAAAGATAAGTTTGGGCAAAGATGTGAAGTTATTAATACTTTTTAAAAAAAGATTATTATTATTATTATTATTATTACTATTTTTTGTCTTTTGTCTTTTTCCGTGTCCGGCAACGGATCGCAACCCTCAGTGTCACCCCCGTACCGGACCGGGACCGGCAACAGGATCACAACCCTCGGTGCTGCTCCCGCGCCTC
>NW_007727625.1:146210-162530 GCF_000696425.1 Galeopterus variegatus | reverse complement strand
TTTTGAGACCGGCCGCACCGCGCTCAGCCAGTGAGTGCTGTGAGCGCACTGGTCATCCCTATATAGGATCTGAACCTGCGGCAGGAGCACTGCCGCGCTCCCAGGGCCGCACTCTCCCGAGTGTGCCACAGCTTGGCCCAGAAATCTCTTAATTTCCAAAATGTGACTGCCTCCTGCAGTGAAAAGATTATTATTATTTTTTTTTTTGTCTTTTTCCGTGTCCGGCAACGGATCGCAACCCTCAGTGTCGCCCCCGCACCGGACCGGGACCGGCAACAGGATCACAACCCTCGGTGCTGCTCCCGCGCCTCGCTCAGCCAGTGAGCGGGAACCGGTCTGTACGTGGGATCCGAACCCTCGGCGGGAGCGCCGCCGCGCTTCCCAAGCGGCGCACTATCGCAGTGTGCCACCGGGCCGGCCCCAAAAGATTATTATTATTATTTTTTATATCCTAAGGTGGTGTTGTGGAGCGGTTGGGGGGGAGGGGAGGAGGGGAAGGGAGAAGGAAATAGAGTGGGAGGAGGAAGGGGGAGGCGTCAAGGCCACAGGGTCTTCATTCCTGCAGGGGAGACAAGGGGGCTTCCAGTGGTGGTTTGGTCATTGCTAGGCTGAATTCAGATGCTGGGGGGCATGGCTGAAGCCTTTGGCCCCCGACCACCCCAGCTTGGAAGACCAGGGGGCTTCCAGCAGCAGCTCAATGGTTGTTGCTGGGCTGGTTGCAGATATCAAGGGATGTGGCTGAGACCCAAGGCCCCCCAGCGCCTTGGTTCGGGAGCCCAGGTACTTCCTGTGGTGGCTCAGCAGTCGTTGCTGGGCTGGTTGCAGGTGTCGGGGGGCATGGCTGAAGCCCTCAGCCCCCCACTGCCCCAGCTCGGGAGCCCAGGGCGCTTCCTGCGAGGATTAATACTTTGCTGGTGAAAGTCTAACATCTTTTGTACAGGGCAATTTGGCAATATCTCTCAAAACTACAAATGCAACTATCCTTAGACCCAGTACTTGCACTTCTAGAATTTTACACTAGACATATATGTGAAATAACATATACAAGAATATTTATGGCAGCACTGAATGCAATAATGAAAGGCTGGAAATAATTATCATGAGGAGAACGGTTAAATAAATTATGATACTCCTGTTCAATAAAGCCCAATACTGATAACACTGTATCTTAGAGAGCAGTTTTTAAAGTGAAAAAAGCAAGGTAAAGCAAATAAAGCAATGTATATAATCTGCTCCCCTTTCAGGTTAAGGAAAGGAAAATTGCATTTGTTGGTATGTTAATGTATTATGTATTTAATGCTACTTTTTACTAGAAGGATACACAAAAAACTAAGAAACTGATGTTAGCTGTCACAGAGGAGACCTGAGTGATTAGCAGACAGGGGCAAGGAGATTTTTTTTTATATAAGCTTTTGTTTCTTTTGAATTTTGTTCTGTTTGGATGTATTACTTATTCAAAAATCTAAAATGAGCCACATTTTTAAATAAATTCAATCAGAAGGACTTATAATTGAACATTGGCAAGGACATTTTTCTTATAAAAAGATCTGGATACTAACTTCCAAAACACCACAACCAAAATAATGAACACATACAACAACTCACAAAAGAAAATGGTTCAAAAATAACCAAAATACTCATTTTATATATACAAATATTCTATCACTAAAATTACCCAAAGACTAAAAAACCCACCTTGTAAAAATCTTCATAAATTACAAAATGACAAAAAGAAAGAAAAAAGAAAATCACTAATTCTATAAAACAGTAATTTCCAATGGGATCTTAGGCACTCTGCCAAGAAAGTAAAAGTTCTTATACCCCTTGCTTCAATCAGAGTAGTTTCACTTTTATTTGCTCAATATATTGAACTTCCTCACTACTTTTTATTTAAAGAAAGGATTTAAGATGAAAAGGACATATTTGAAAGTCTGAAAACCCCTACCATAGGACATCAAACTCAAGAATTATTATTTTTAAGCAAAAAAGTAATTAAGGATAATTGTAGTTTACTTTAAAAGTTTGTATCACTGTATAGGCCAGCAAAAAAAAAAAAAAAAATGCTTACCTGAAAACTCGTCCATAATTCCCATGCACTTTATATACACCATAGAGTCGATCTGCTACTCTCTGAAATAAATATTTAACAGAAATTGCTATTAAGTCAAAGTTATATACAGATTACTTTTTTAAAAAAAGATTTCACCCTCATCAAAAAAACAAACAAAAAACAGGCTTAGTACAATAAAATTAGAAAATATGGAAAAAATATACACAATCTCCAAAAACCCATCACTAAAAAAAAACCCCCCAAAAAGCTGTTGCATCATAGTTATATATTATGAAGTATATATCATACTTTTTATGCAGTTTTTAATTAGTTTTTAAATTTTCGATAACAAGAGTGATAATACTTTTATCCAACTAGTTAAGATTACCTTTAATAAAACCATTTGAAATAGCTGAATAAAATTCCACTGAGCAGTATATAAAATATAAAAGCATTCCTTGTTAGATAACCTTATTTGCTATTTAGTTATTCCTTATTTTTCAGTATTATAATGTAATATGCCATCTCTGAGAGTAAGGCTTTTTCCTTCAGATTGTTTCCTTATGATAAACTTCCCAAAGTAGAATTTACCAGGGCAAAGGATACAAACATTTTCATTTCTACTGATATATAGTTTTATATAAAACTGCTGAACACATGCACATGTTAAACAAAGGTTCTTTTTTTTTTTTGGTGGCTGGCTGATGCAGGGATCCGAACCCTTGATCTTGGTGTTACTGTGCTCTAACCAACTGAGCTAATCAGCCAGCCTGAACACATGCAATATACTTCAACACTACTTTGTCAAAAGGTACCTCCTTCTAACCAACAAAAACATTAGATATTTTAATAACGGAATTACAACTTAGATTACTGAGATGAAATGTCTACTGCCTAGCAATTCACACAAATTTTACAAAAGACAAAACAAAACACTATATAAGATAATTAATTTGCTTTACTTTCCCCCAAAGTGTTACGGACATAAACTGGAAGATCAAAAGCTAATCCCATAAAAACTTCCTTAAAATAATTCTAGAAAGGCTGGCCAGTTAGCTCAGTTGGTTAGAGTGCAGACTTATAACACCAAGGTCACAGGTTCAGCTCTCCATACTGGCCAGCCAACAACCACAAGTTCTAGTATATAGTTTCTAGACGTAAACTCTGAGAATAAATTACCTCCCTGATTCCTTACTCAAACATGAGTAATCTGAGGAATTAAGCATTAACTATACGAAAAATCTTAACTCTTTCAAGACATCAACTTAAAGTAAAAGAACCACCACTGTAAATACCTGGAGCAGGTGTAAGAGGATCATAAAATGTTTTCCATCTATCCTTGCCCTGCTCTCCTGCTTGGAGGGAATACATATCTTCTAGACTAGGGGTCAGCATACTACAGGTCTGCTGCTTGTTTTTGTAAATAAAGTCTTATTGGAACACAGTCATATTCATTCATCTTAGCACTATCTACGGCTGCTTTCACAGCAGGGATGAATAGATGCACCAGGGACCATATAGCCAACAAAGCTGAAAATATTTATCATCTGGCCTTCAGAAAAAGTTTGCTGACCCCTGAAGACTCAGTTTTCAAGACAAAGCTCATAGTCCTTATTCTGCTTGAAACTCTTCAGGGTTGTCCCCAGACGTCTAAATTAATTTTTCTAGGATATATTTCCAAATTATTTTTTGAGCCTTCTATAGAGTGTCAAATAAAGTTTGAGAGATTGTTTTCTGCAGGACTTTTTAGACCTCTAACACCATATATGAATCATGACTGCTCAAGAGACATATGGTTCACAGTAGAAAACACCTTACAGGATTAACATTCCAAAGAATAAATGATTAAAAAATGTCATTCTAGACCACCAACTTTTCTAGATCCCTGCACTTTTAGATACCAAACCTCCTTCCTAAAAGCTGAGCATTTTATCATCCACTTAAGATATTAAGCACGAAAGAGAGGAAGAGAACATGTTAAATAAACACTTAAGAACAGAAATTAGAAGCAGCTTAAGTGTACAGGCAGATCCAAAACAAATGTTCAAAGAAAAATTTTGTGAACCTCAGTTATTAAAAAGTTTGTTTCTTTAAAGTATGTCACTCCTGGCTGCTGGTACAAAGGAGCTTCTACTATAGCAATTAGAGCTCTGGAAAATAACAGTGGTTCACTGGGTATGACTAAAAGAGGCAAGAATGTTCATACCCCAGAGAAGTGAGCAACTACATATGTGGAGCTAGTCTACTCATGAACCAGGCAACAAGGAGACACTCAGCAGTTGTTTTTTTCTTTTTTTATATATATAAAGATGACCGGTAAGGGGATCTTAATCCCTGACTTGGTGTTGTCAGCACCACGCTCTCCCAAGTGAGCCAACCGGCCATCCCTATATAGGATCCGAACCTGCAGCCTTGGTGTTAACAGCACCGTACTCTCCCAAGTGAGCCACAGGCCAGCCCTTCAGCAGTTGTTACTGGACCAACAGTGCTTCTGGTGGGAACTCTACAAGGAGAAACAAATTTGTGCCAGCCACCTAAAACATGAAGTGGCTCTGTCTAGATCATCAGGCAGTGACAAAGAAGATGAAGCTAAGTAAAACTACAACTATAAACCAAAAAATATCATTTCTAGAGAAAAAGAAAGGCATAAATGGCAGGGAAGTCAAACATGAATGATTAAAACCTAAAACCAGATTGATTCAATGGTTGTTGGTAATCAAGAATATTGTTGCCAGGGAAAAGGGTCTGTAGCCAATGATTTAGTCCAGACTGCTATTCAATTTAATTTCTGTTGACAGGTCTTCCTTTTTGAAAATTGATCAATTAGCTGACAGGGCAGGACTGACACTAGCAAATTCTTTGACAACAGAAGACATCTGACAGCCTCATCTGATTATCCTTCCCAGTTCCAAATTATTTGGAATTAGGAATGCCTTCTCCATCCTCACTGAAGTAGAAGATTAAATGTTGACAAGAACAAAATTCTGTCACATGCTATTAGATGACGTTATTTAAAAAATCTAGACACACAGTTTTTTTCACCCTCAATTCTCCTAAGGAGTCAAAGATTGAGATTTAAGGCAGCTGATATTTCCGCCAAAATGGCTTTTTAAAAGGAGCCGTAATACTCTCTACTGTCACCATCACTAAACATTTCACAAACACTAGATATTACCTTCTTTGTAAATGACTATGAATCAAATGTTAAATAGTATCTCAATAATTATAATTTGCATTTTTAAGTATTAAAGAAGTTAACCCCTTCCCCCCATACACACACTTTAAATTTGATTTCCCCTAGAGAGTATAGTAAGAAATACAGGATCTGAAGTCAGGCAAATGTGAGTTCAACTTCCACCTCCTTCTAACTTCTCTCTTTGGAGAATTTATTAGATCACTCCAAGCCTTAGTGTTATTCTTTATTTGGAGATGTGGAAGTGGCCTTCATCATATGACTTTGTGAGGATTTAAATAATGTTTGTAAGGTTCCTGGCAACAAGCAGATTGGCTCAGTGAATGTCAGTTCTCTTCTCCCTCACTCTGCTTGAATTCATGTCCTTTGTCAATGTATCATTCATAGGTGGTTAAGAGCATGGGTCTGGAGTCAGATTTATGGTTTATATTCTGGCTCCACATATCTAATTATTGTGTGATATTAGGCAAATTACTTAACTTCATTTGCCTCTGGCTTTCTAATCTGTAATACAGGGACAGTAACCATAGCCACCTTCAAAGAGCTACTGTGGAAAATGAATAAGAAAATTATAATATGTTTGAACACTATGGCTGATACTCAGTGGTACACAAATGTTAGATGTCAGTATTATTTTCCTTTTGTTCTAGTTCACAAAACACAAAGGATCTCATCTGAGTCTCATAACGCTGAAAGGTACCCATTCATATAATGAAAATTTATTCGGTACCTACTATGTGCCAATAGAAACTACTCTCATTTTCCAGCAAAGAAAACAAACACTGAAAGGTTACTGAATTTGCCTGAAAGACCCAGTAAATGGCAGAGACAAGTTCCAAATTTAGCTCTTCTTAGTCTAAGGCCACCAGCCCTTTCTGGTTGTTCTGTTTTTGACTTCTTAAATATTTAACTCTTTAACCCATCTTTATTTATTTATTTTTTTTGCCTTTTCTAGTTTCAAAAGAATTCTTGACAGAAAAAATAGTCTAATAATTCTATTTTCCCTTCATCTGTTAATTTGTCATCTGTCTCAAACAACATCTAAACCTCTTCTACTCCTACACTCTAGATGTTACTACAAGGCCCTTCCTGTGGTGTTTTCTGCACTGTCTGCAGGCTCCTGTCAGCGTGGGGCTTTAACCTTCACTTTTTACGATGCCTCACTTTTCTGTTACTGTCCATGACTAAAGATCCTTTCTTCCAATTTTAGAACACTGTGTTTTAAAACCAAAGCTAATAAGAAGGCATCATGTATCTTTCATCAGCTTTTCTTTCATTTATACAGTAAAAATCTTAATTTGACTCACAGATCAAGTGCTGCCTTTCCTTTGAAAACCTCAAGCTATCCATCTTTCATGCCAATAAAGTTTCTGAAGCCTGTTTTCAAAGAGTTTAGGATAAATATCTATACCCAGAATTGTCTTAAAAAGTTTAGGATAAATATCTATACCTGGAATTGGCCATTGCAAACTCTCTGACAACAAGGTCACTTTCCTTAAAGGTTCTTATCACATATACATTACTAATCAACCAGTTCCTCTGGGTGGTTACAATTAAATTCAAGAAACGCCTTATTGCTTTTTCGCATCTTTTGAAACATAAAACTGTTACCATATACATTTAATCATTCGTTCAATGAATGAGTCAAATATTATTCCAGCGATTTAGCAGTAAGAAAACAAAGTGTCTGTTCTTGTGGAACTACATACACTAGTAGGGGAGATAATTAACAAATGAGTACATAATACAATGTCAGTGCTGCTACAAAGACAACAGCAATAATAGAAAATGACAGGGAAATGACAGAAAAGATAGAAAATGACATCTTATTTTATATAAGATGATCAAGAAAGATCTGAGAAGGCACTTGAGCCAAGAACTGAATGACAAGAGAAAATGGCCACGAGAGTATTCTGAAGGTGAGTGGTGGGGGAAGAATGGTACACACAGAGGAAAGGCCAAATAAAAGCCCTAGGGCAGAAACAAGTTTGACATCGTTAAGAAGAGTTAGAATGAAGACAGAGCTAAAGTGGAGTGGGCTGAGTTCTGGTCAAGACAGTGGAATAGATGGTCCCCAGCATCACTCTCTCCCACAAATCACCAATTTACAACTATAAAATGTAACATCAGCCAAGCTGGGGCTGCTGGAGCTCAGGGGAAGAGGAAGAGAGACCTACGGAGTTCATGAAGGTGGGAGAAACCACAATGAAGAGAAAGAAAAAACCGCTCAGAGTGTTTTAGGCCGCGGCCGCTTTTGGCTGGAGCTGATGAGTGCATGGAGCAGGAGCCCGCAAAAGCCGCAGCTGTGTCCTTTGGATGGAGTTACTTGGAGGCGGCAGGGGAGAAGAGGGCCTTGCGGCTCCCAGGACAGCAAGACCATGGTTTTGGGGGACCCATGCAGGAGCGAGGAGCCAGAACAACTGAAAAAAGAGAGCCATTCAGAGGCCGGTGAGTCATCATAAAGGATTGGCGTAGGGCCCATCCCATGGGAAGTGTTTGCAGCACAGGCGGTGGGGGAAACAGGCCCACCAGGGAACACTGGGGCACAGCAAGGACAGACGATCTGCCCCCCCCCCCCCCCCCCCAGTGAGCGCAGGACCACTCAGAGGAGACTGGTTGGGAATGCAGAATTGTATGGGGTGCAGTTTGACAAAAAAACTCAGGCCTGGATCAGTTTCTACACAACCCAGATCCACACGGTCTCTGGAGAGCTGGAAGTACCTATAAGGTCAACCATTAAACCCTGAACTGCACAGAAAGGCTTCCCTAGGGAAACAGCAGCAAAGCAGCAATTTAGCTCGCCCACACAGCTTAAGTACTGGTTCCCACAGGAAGTTCCCCCATTTTAGAAGTAAGCAAAGGACAAAAAATTATTTCCAGCCCAGGCACACCAGCAGTGCCTTGGGGTCTGCCTGGGAACCAGAGGCTTGGAGCTGGGGACCGGACCCCACTCCCACATCCAGGCACACTGTGTCAGAACCTCAGGGCCAGCCCGGGGACCCGAGGCATTGAGAAGGTGACCAGACCCACTCCCACATCCAGGCACACTGTGCCAGCACATTGGGGCCTGCCCAGGGACCCGAGGCATTCAGCCAGGGACCCGAGGCATTCAGCCAGGGACCCAGACACACCCCACAACCAGGCACACTGCCAGCACCAAAGAGCATACCAGAAACACCACCTCCATATGGGTGGCCCACCACAGCCACCACAATTACCATGGCTGCCGTGAAAGAGGCTAGATGCCACAACCACCACGCAGATGCTCTGCCAACCAATGGAGTGCACTGACACCAGGAGAGTTACCAGCAGAGATAAAGAAGAGGATGTCTCTCTCCATAAAGCCCATTGCAGACTGACAGAAGAAGCATCTGCTCTATGATAATATTGGGGGACCTGATCACACTTCTCAGCATTGGACAGATCACCGAGGCAACAAATCAACAGAGTAACCATTATTCTTTCAGAAGGAGAGAAGAAATCTAGGATAATTAGAGCGGAGACAGGGGAGGGAGACAGGGATGGGGGAGAGACTGGACAAGGGACATAAAGAATAATTACGATTTGTAACAATATGTACGCTAGTAATATTGATTTGATCAACATATCTCAATGTTGAACCCCAAAATATGTATAATAAATTTTGATTCAATAAAAAAATACATTAAAAAAAACTGACTCATTAACGATTCCATAGTCACTAATTGAGCTCTTATTGGTAGCTGAGGATCAGCAAAAAGTCTTGTTTTGTTTATGAATTATTTATTCTCCTTCACCTTCCTGATAAAATTCTACTTATCTTACAAGAACACAGTTCATATATACCTTTTCTGAATCCTTTCACTGGTCCTCCTAGGCAGACTTACATATAGCCTTCCTCTATGCTGATACTGTACCGTGTAAATACCTCTATAACGGGTATATGAATTCATAAATAAATTTCTTGGTGCAAATGCATTTTTGTTTTTGTTTTAGGATGCTCCTTAATGTATAAATAAAAGCCTTTGCTAAAAACAAAACAAAAACAAAACAAGACAACTGTATAATTTAGAGACAACAGATGTAGGCACTGTAGTGGAACAAACTGTGGACCAAAAGCTGGGTTACTGCAGTTTTAGTCCTAATTATGCTACTAACTAGGTGAATCACAAGTCAACTTTTATAGAGTTCTGTTTTTCAATGAAGGGGGCAAAACGAGAGGGGTATTATAGGCAGTACTGCAGTGGTTTCCAAGCTTTTCTTTATAGGTGGCAGAACCTCTTGACAAATAAAACTTTACACAGAACTCCAGAATGTGAAATAGATAAAAACTGAGATATTGTGGTGCTAAGCCTCTTGGACCTGCTCCTCTGGTCTCTCATCCTCTAAATATCAAATGTATTAGGTGCTTGTCAAATTTATGGTGAGTCCATTTTTAGGGCAAACCTAAAATAAAATAAATAAGGAAAATTTTTAAAAATAAATAAGGAAATTACAGTTTCTGTCAGCACCAGGCTCAACCAGTGAGCAAACCGGCCATCCCTATATAGGATCCGAACCCGTGGCCTTGGTATTATCAGCACCGCACTCTAACGAGTGAGCCACGGGCTGGCCCGGAAATTACAGTTTCTGAATATAAAGATACTTAAAGACCAAGCAAAAAATAAAATAAAAAATAAAGTGGAGTGGAGTGGGCTAAGAGTAAAAAGGAACATAAAAACAGCTGTGTGGGAGAATCTACTAAACATTTTCACTAACATCATTGTTTTGTTATGATCTTTAAAGGTTATTTAAATATTAATCACACTTAAATATATTTTCAGTAAAAAAGAAGATAAATCACTATCATACCTTGCCTTGTGACAATTTTACCTCTTTTATGAAAAGCATCACCCATATCTTCTTTCAGTCTAAATGATGTGTAGCAGTCTCACAACAATGACAATCATTTCACTTAAATTTATCCTCTATGCTCACGCATTTGCTGAGTTTAACTGTACACTTTGTTCAATTTACCACTCTATGTCTGGGATTCCTGATAAATCTGATTCTGGCTGGTATTTATGTTTTGTCCCTCCTTCAAGCATGAAAGATTGTTTAAGAACCTCTGTACAGTGGGTTAGTCATGCGATTGGCCTAATAGTTTATTTCTGCCTATTTTGACTCCTGAACTATTATTTTCTTTCTTTTTTTTTTAAAGATGACCGGTAAGGGGATCTTAACCTTTGACTTGGTGTTGTCAGCACCACGCTCTCCCAAGTGAGCGAACTGGCCATCCCTACATGGGATCTGAACCCATGGCCTTGGTGTTATCAGCACCGCACTCTCCCGAGTGAGCCACGGGTTGGCCCTCCGAACTATTATTTTCCTGCTAAATGAAGCTTTCTACAGTGTTTCCCCTCTTCCTTTTAGTTGAAGTTTTTTAAGGAGGGGGACTGCTTTTGTAATTAGCCAGATTCTTAAGTTAAATAGATTCTCCAAGTTTTCTGGCACAGGAGGCGAAGCAGTGTGAATTGTTCTTCCATTATTTGGGGGTGTCTCTGTCCCCCACCCCATTTCCCACAGGAACTGTTGCCTAATTTGTCTGGGTAATTTCAAGGCAACCAAAGGCCTAGAAATTTTACCTCATTAATCCACAGTCTTTTCCACTATGCAGTTCTTGACCCTAGCCTAATAATTCTCAAAGGTACCTTTTTCTTTTCCTAGAAGGTATGTCACAATTTGTTTAAGGAGTCCAGTGGTAAACCAGGAGATTGGGCCAATATGAGGGTCTTCTAAAAATTTTTTTCCTTTATTCTATTTTTCTATACTATTACAGAAATCTTTAAACATACAAAGTATAGAGACCAGGACGAAATACTTCCATTGCCCAGAACCTGGCTTCAATAATTATAACCAATTTAGTTTCATCTCAAACTACCTCTCTATTCCTCATTAGTGGACTCTTTTATTAAAGCAAATCTCATGTTGGGTGGGAGGGAAGAGAGGGAGGAGGGAGGGAGGTTTCAGTAATGGGCCACAATAATCAACCACATTGTATATCGACAAAATAAAATTTAAAAAAAAAAAAAAGCAAATCTCAGACATTATATTTCACTTAAGGAGGATTCCGATTAGCATAAGATGTGATACTAGATGTGCTAACCCAGCTTATTTCAAGCCTGAGCAGAGAGGCAAGTTCTAAGGTTTCCTGTAGGTACCCCAGAGGATAGAGAGAGGATGCTACAACATTTTCCAAGTACATTAGTTTATTGCAAAGTATTCTTCTCCATGTCTATTACAGCCAAACTATACGGCTAAGTACAATGATTATTCGTCAATTTCAAGTTCCTCTTGTCATGGCAGGCTATTACTGCAAATTATTTAGTAGAATTTATGAGCACAGACACAGGATGGCCTAACATCCATAAACTATTTATTTATTTATTTATTAAACTATTCTACAGATCTTTAAAAAAAACCTGGAAGAATAGGATATTAGTTTATGTAAATCTAAAACCCTACACTTATTTACATTCTCACACTGAAATGGCAGGCCTTTTGACAAGGTATCGAAACAACCATATGATTAGAAACCATGGAGAAAATAATAGGCTAAAATTCTTCAAGTTGTTTATGACACAAAACATTTCACATTTTTTAAAAAAATGCAGTTTGGATGATGAACATACTAAATTTGAATGTAAAAATCAGTTATTTGTCAGAAATATCACCCATTACTTAAAAAAATAGTGATTAAATGAGAAGCACTTCCTTATAAATGTGTGTCAAAAAGCTCTTAGGAACACTTACAGCTCTGACTCGAAGAAGATGTGAGATGACAGACTGTAGTTCATCACTGTAGTGTTTTAGATCAGTAAATCTCCTGAAATAGGAAACACAGAAAACATCATTTTTCTCATGAAAATAAATACTGAAAGACAAAACAGTAGTTCCTGAGAAATAATAAAACATTCTATTTAACCATATGCTGGCCTTCAGTATTTATACACTAATATAAATTTTAAAAGATTCTAAAACAAAACAATGATACTTTCCTCTGATATTCTGGCAAGCGAAAAACAGAAGTTATACTTTGTAATTTACATCATGAGACTGAGCTAGAGATAAAATTTGTTGGTATAAAAAATTACTTTGAACAAAAAAACCAGGAAAAAATTTATGATGCTAAAAAAATTCTTATGGTGCAAACATAAACTCGTGGTCTCTAACCTTAATCTTAATGCTGTTCCTGTAATCTTTGTTTTTCTAATCTACTAACTGCCATTCTCTATAAAGACCTGAACTTCTGATACACCACCTGAGATAGAACAGACACCATCAGATAGAACCCCCACCTCCACCTCCTGCCAATCAACATACAAACTTTCCCATACCCACATTATTTCTTCCTTCCCTCTAGAGACTTCCTCCCATCTAAAGCTCTAGATTCTATCTCAGCTATACCCCACATTCCTATTTCCTAACTTCCTCTCTCTACAAACTCCTTCACATTAGCATACCAATTAACTCAGGTCTCCCTTAGATTAAAATACACACATACTCCCTTGACAATGCACCCAACTATTACACCCTCTCAAGACCCACCCTTTTTTACAGCCAAGCTTTCACAAAGCATTATCTCCCCAGTAATAACCACTTTTCCCCTTCCCATTCACTGCTTGGCCTATTAGAATCTAGCTTCTGCCTCCAGCACTACAGTGGCGAAATACTCTTGGCCAAGTCACCAACTATTTTCAAGTTGCTAAAATCCAATCACATGTTTTAGTCCTCCTCTTACTCAATCCTCTCAGCAATGTAAGAGCTGACATCACTCTCCATCTTAAAAGTTTGTTCTCTCTCTCTTTTTTTTTTTTTCTTAAAGATGACCGGTAAGGGGATCTTAACCCTTAGCTTGGTGTTGTCAGCACCACGCTCACCCAATGAGCTAACCGGCCATCCCTATATAGGATCCGAACCTGCAGCCTTGGTGTTATAAGCACCGCACTCTCCTGAGTGAGCCACGGACCGGCCCTTTAAAAGTTTGTTCTCTTGTCACCAGTGTTTTCTCAAGGTGTTCCTTTTACTGTGGTCACTCGTAAAGGTTTTTTTTGCAGTACTCACTTCCTTCATCCATTTTCCAATCAATCTTTTAACTACACACTCTGAATGTGACTTGTCATTCACAAAGCTTCACAATTATGATCTACATGATGCAGAATCCCAAATTTCTACCACCAGCCCAAATCTCTCTCCTAAATTCCAGATCTATGAAGCCAGCTGATCAGCAGATACTTGTACTTGCTTACATATCAAAAGCTCAACCTATCTTCCCCTATAGCTCAAATCTTTTCCCCCTGTGCTTCCTAGCACTTTGTATTTCCTTACATTCTTCTTCACCCCATACAGTCTACTAATCACCTAGTCTGTCAATCCTACCTCCTAACATTACCCAAATCCTCTCACTTTTTTTCTCTGGTCTCTCTGTCAATGCCCTAGATTCAGACTGGCATCACCAATTCTTACCTGGAACTCTTGCACTGTCCTCCTGAATGGCCTCCTAGTCCACTCCCACACCACTCTAATCTACTCTCCACTATCTTCCTAAAGTCCAAATCCACATCACTCCCCTGCTTTTAAGGTTTCTTCTGCTGCAAAGGTTATCTACTCACACTGAGACCATGTCCGAACTCCTTAATGTGGCTTAGCTTACAAAACTTTTCACAGATCCCATGTATGCAGTAACTTTCCTTCATCTAAATAAAGCAGCTGGCAAGGTTGAGGCATCAAATCATTAGATAAAAAACTTAATCTCTACCACTCTCATTCCCCTGAAGGCAGTGTTTTTCAACTAAGAAAATAATTCAGGGATAAAAGAGGTGGCAAGATTATCACCATTAAGTGGAGTGCAAATCCTTGTCTGATCTGCCCTTTCATATCCTAGATGGAAGGTAGAAAATATAATCTTCTATTTTTCTTGCATCTGTCAGATAAAACTCTAAATGGATATAAACCTAAAAAACGAATGAGGTATTAACCTCTGGGGAGTAGGAGTGGGATGGATAGGGACAGCAGTGAGCTTTTCATTATATAACCTTTCCAAATCTATCAATATACATATATCTAGTTAACCAGGAGAATGTATTACCTAGTCAAAATTTTTTAAAGATTTAAATAAAATTATATCTAAAAAAGAAATATAGGGCCGGCCCGTGGCTCACTTGGGAGAGTGTGGTGCTGATAACACCAAGGCCATGGGTTCAGATCCCTATATAGGGATGACCGGTTAGCTCACCTGGAGAGTGTGGTGCTGATAACACCAAGGCCATGGGTTCAGATCCCTATATAGGGATGACCGGTTAGCTCACCTGGAGAGTGTGGTGCTGACGACACCAAGTCAAGGGTTAAGATCCCTTTAATGGTCATCTTTAAAAAAAAAAAAAAAAAAGGAAATATCTCAGATAACTGAGAACTGCTTTCCTTCTGCAGAGCTAATTAAAATTGAGCTGGTATAATTTTCCCTTAGAAGTTAAGATTGAATATCAATTTAAGTATCAAGAGGCAAATACCATAGTTGATAAATCTTGTCTATCCTTGACCAGATCTCCTTATGCTGGGGCCCAGGAGCCATAAATTCTATAAGATTAGGTCTTCTAGAGCTTCTCCAGACTTGATCAGATTCGCTAAGGACCTTTCTTTTCTAGTTTCCCAACTCTGTATTTCATGACTATAAAATTCTTAGTTGTCATATTTGGTTATGAGAAAATCTGTAAGAATATAAACAGTAAGACTCAGAACACTTAAGTTAGGTGAACCAGAGATTTCTGGAGTTGAAAGAAAAGGTCCTAACAACCTGGCCACAGAATGTATAAGGCATACTAAAGTTTCTCTTTCTGATTAAAAAAGTAGCACAGTCTCTTTTGGGACTGGGGTGGGGTGAAGGGATGACACAACATGATCAATCACATTACCAGGAAGTCAGGGCTAAAAGAATTTTAACACAGGTGACAGAAACAAAATATGAATCTCTGGAAAAATCACAGTAACTGGGAAATCAGAAGACCTAAAGGTGAAGATTGAAAAAGTCCATCAAGCTTTAGGTAACAATATGTACTAGGGTACTTAAAAAGGTTCGTGGAAAAATGAAATGAAAAGATACAAGGGCTGGCTGGGTAGCTCAGCTGGTTAGAGCATGGTGTTATAAGGTCAAGAGTTTGTATCCCCACACCTGTCAACCACTAAAAAAAAAAAAAAATACAAAACTTTCCATGAACTTTTTGAAGACCCCTCATATTTAAGAAATAAAGAAATACATTTTCTGGAAATGAGAGTCTACGTTCTTTGCCCAAGTCAAAATCTAGCAATGTCTGCAAGTTAAAATGAGGATCCTACCCTAAATGATTAGGCATTGTTAGAGAGGGAGTTTTTCAAGATGGTGACGGGTCTGGAGCGGGCGTGCCAGAAGACAGCACGAGCCTGAAAAGTGTGCGCTGTGCTGCCAGAGTACTATTTGCATTTCCAAGAGCAACAAAAAACGAATAAATCATTGATCAACTAATCTACAACGATTAAAAAGCAACTACAGATTCGAGGTTTTAGGGCTGACACAGAAGATTCCTGAGAGCACCCGAGCCGCGCCACGGGACTGAGTGAGCAGCCCGAGGCAACAAAGGCCAAGGAAGACGGCAGCAACAACGCAGAGATGGAGAGGAAGACGCCTGACCGGCCCAGCTCTGTGAGCTCTATGAGTGACCCCCAGCCCAGCCCTGCTTGCGGGACAGACGCCCGTCTGGCTCCTGCCTACCACACGAGGCTAGGCACCGGCACCAGCACTGCCTCCATTTTCTCGGGTAGGGACGGAGCTGGCCAGCTCGGCCAGGCCTGCCCTCCTCACTTGGCGCAACTCCTCACTGAGCCTAGCCACTTGCGCGCCTTGGCACGGGGCCTCCCGGGGCCTGCGGACCGGTCTCCAATCCCACTCCCCCCGCGGATCTCTGGCAGGGCTGGTGGCGTGGAGAGCCCCCGGCCAGCGTCAGGAGGGCAGGGAAGAGGAGCCCAGCCAGATTGTCACCCCACTGCACCCTGGGCTTCGGCCCCAGGTAAACTTCCTGTTTCCAGG
>NW_007727625.1:142748-143200 GCF_000696425.1 Galeopterus variegatus | reverse complement strand
ATCCTTGATGAATACAGATGCAAAAATCCTCAATAAAATATTAGCAAACAGAATACAACAAGATATATGTAAAATAATTCACCACGATGAAGTGGGATTAATCCCAGGGATGCAAGTTTGGTTCAACATACGCAAATCAATAAATGTGATACAGGGGGCCGGCCCGGTGGCGCAATGCTACAGTGCGCCGCTTGGGAGTGCGGCAGCGCTCCCGCCGAGGGTTCGGATCCCACATACAGACCGGCCACGCACTGGCTGAGCGAGGTGCGGGCGCAACACCGAGGGTTGCGATCCCGTTGCTGGGCCCGGGCCGGTACGGGCGCGACACTGAGGGTTGCGATCCGTTACCAGTCACGAAAAAAGACAAAAAAAGGAAAAAAATAAATAAATAAATAAAATAAAATAAATGTGATACACCATATTAATAAAATCAAACACAAGGACCATATGAT
>NW_007727625.1:131185-142160 GCF_000696425.1 Galeopterus variegatus | reverse complement strand
AAATACCACATGTTCTCACTCATTGGTGGGAGCTAAAAAATAAACAAATTAATTCACCCACCCACACACACAAAAAAAACCGGGGGTTGGGGGGGGAGAAAATATAACAACTATACTTTTTTGAAGTTGTTACAACAAGCAAACGGAAAGGACATTCTTGGGGGGGGAGGGGAGAGAGGGAGGAGGGAGGGAGGTGTCGGTGATGGGCCATAATAATCAACCACATTGTATATTGACAAAATAAAAATTTAAAGGAAAAAAAAAAAAGAGAGAGGGATTCAAGACTAAATATCATATACAAAAATGACAGAATGCTGTAGTTTCACTTGAAAGGAAGGAGTTTAAAAACACAGTCCAGAGCAGGGAGATGGTGATACAAAACTTACCATCTGAAATACCAAATATCTAAAATCCCTGTCTGTGAGGCATGTTAAAATCAATATGTAAATGCAGATTCTGATAGGACTGTAAGTTTCAGGTTGTCTATACCTAATATCCCATGGCCTCAACCAACCTTATTCTCTATTCTTCTCAAAACACTCTTATTTCCCCCATAGGCTCTATGCTTCCCTTTATTCTCCCTATGCCACTTTTACTTACTCGCTGTCATCTCTCCTTTGATGCCTGAACCGGTGCCTCTCCTAATCAAATCTTATCAGTTATTCAAAACTCACCTTGAAAATAATCTCCATCAAGGCCTTTTCTGAATGCCTCTACCCAATCTTAAAGCTCTATGGTACAAAAACAGTTTGGGGTCCAACTGTTATTTATTTCATATTGCTTTCATATTTTCATATGTTTTTAGTTTTCTCTAAAACTATTTCAAGCCATACAAATTCTCCTATACTTCCTCACAATTTGTACGACCAACTATTACCTAAGATCACGCCCCCAAATAAAAAGAACTTAATGAATTCTGGTAGTCTGAGTGACTGTTAGAAATAACAAATATGTCAGTCACTCCCACCCTCCTCTTCTTCCAGTTTCTGCACTTGAAGTTCCTGACTCCCTGCCTATCTGCGGGAGCTCTTAACATGGTGTCTTGAGCTCTTTGAAGAAAACTCACTATATAAATTTCTTCTGTCATACGTCCTGTCCCCAAACTCAGCATAGGAAAATAATATAACCTGAGAGTTTGAAAACTCAAGAAAAACCTGAATAAATCATAATCTTAATTATCTGTGTAGCCTGGCTTCCTTTAAAAAAAAAGAAAACTATAATTTTATACATGATTTAACTAATAAAGTCATACATATATATATATTTTAAAGCCAAGAAACACTGGCAACTAAAGTCACAGTAAATGAAACTTCCACTGTGCAAGGTGGCATAGGACATACTAGTTAGTATTGTTTATTTCTACTAGAAAAAGTAGATTTAAAAACAGCTATGTAAATAACATGTTACTTATGTTTGCTCTGTTTACCACCTAGATTTTTTGCCTTTGTCAGTTTAGCTTATTTGTTAACAATAATATAAAAAGCTCAATAAGGAAATAAACCTTGAGCACTTCTCTTTTAAGAAAAATACACAATTAAAACAATTCAAAAAGCATTAACAGAGCACCTAAGGCCACACAAATGTAGAAGACTCCAGGTCCTCCTCCTCAATGTTCTTAATAGTCTAGTTTGGGGAAAGACAAATATGTAGGAAGCAAGTACTAGAAGAATCATTTTGGTGATCCCTCTGAAACAATCGTTCTGGTTTTCTGGATATTAGGAAAGGATAGAATGAAACTATCTTAAGGGATATAAACTATTTAAATAATGATATGAATGATGACCAACTGGGCCAGCTAGACTTAGAACAGAGGTTCTACATATTAAGAATCTGTTATAAGAGGGCCGGCCCGGTGGCGCACTGGAGAGTGCGCAGCTTGGGAGCGCGCCCGCCGAGGGTTCGGATCCCATGTGGAGACCGGTTCCCGCTCACTGGCTAAGCGCGGTGCGGGCGCAACACCGAGGGTTGCGATCCCGTTACCGGTTAGTAAAAAAGACAAAAAGGAAAAAAAAAAAAGAATCTGTTATAAGAGGGCCGGCCCGGTGGCGCACTGGAGAGTGCGCAGCTTGGGAGCGCGCCCGCCGAGGGTTCGGATCCTATGTGGAGACCGGTTCCCGCTCACTGGCTAAGCGCGGTGCGGGCGCAACACCGAGGGTTGCGATCCCGTTGCCGGTCCCCGGTACGGGTGCAACACCGAGGGTTGCGATCCCGTTACCGGTTAGTAAAAAAGACAAAAAGGAAAAAAAAAAAAGAATCTGTTATAAGAAAGACTGATGTAGACCATTCTCTTATCTAGAATTTAAGGCAAATAAAATCTATTACTATTTACACACTAATTATACACTTTTTTTTTTTTGGTGGCTGGCCAGTATGGGGATCCAAACCCCTGGCCTCAGTGCTACAAGGCTGTACTCTAACCAACTGAACTAGTCAGTCAGCCCCTAGTTATACACTTTAACGGGAACATAAAAGCAAAAAACTGCCTTGGTAATATTATTGGTTATATCACATACTATATGGATAGTAAATAAAATTTAGCAATTCAGAAGAGTTGGTTAGGTCAGAAAAGTGAAGAAAACATTCAATTGACAAAATATTTTTAATTAAATTGAAAAATATTTAATCAAAAAATACTAATTGACAAACTGTTAATATTAAAGTATTAACAAAAAATAATAGTATCTACACAATCCTCTAACGAATGTACATCCACCAATGTCATAAATTTAGCTTACTAAGTTATACAAAGCTTTGTTTGAGGGTGACATAATTTTAGTTCTTAATCTAGAGAACACCTTTTATATACCATGCATGTCATTATAACACTTATAAAAACCTCAATGGAACCTTAAATGCATATCACTAACTGAAAGGAGCCAATCTGAAAGGTTATATACCATATGATATGACATTCTGAAAAATGAAAAACTATGGAGACAGTAAAAAGATTAGTGGTTGCCAGGGGTTGAGGTAAGGGAAGGATGAACAGATAGAACACAGAGGATTTTTACAACATTAAAACTATAGTATGATAGGGCTGGCCTGTGGCTCACTCGGGAGAGTGTGGTGCTGAGAACACCAAGGCCCCAGGTTCGGATCCTATATAGGGATGACCAGTTAGCTCAATGGGTGAGTGTGGTGCTGACAACACCAAGCCAAGGTTTAAGATCCCCTTACTGGTCATCTTTAAAAAAAAAAACCCAAAAAAACTATAGTATGATACTATAATGGTGGATACATGTCATTATCCATTGAATGTCCAACCCATAGAATGTCCAACATTCGGAGTGATCCCTAATGTAAATGATGGCCTTTGGGTGGAATGGTGTGTTAATGTAGGTTCATCACTTATAAGAAATATAGCACTCTGGTGTTAGATGTTCACAGTAGGGGAGGCCACGTGTAGGGGGAGACAGAGGGTATTTGGGAATTCTCTGTATTTTCTGCTCAATTTTGCCATGAATCTAAAGCTGCTCTAAAAAATAAAGTCCATTAAAAATACAAACCAAAAAAAAAAAAAAAAAAAAAAAAAAAAAAAAAAAAAAAAAAAAAAAAAAAAAAAAAAAAAAAAAAAAAAAAAAAAAAAAAAAAAAAAAACCAACCTTAATGGTAACCATCACAACTTCCTAATTACCAAAACTTAAAAATATTTATATTATATTCAAAATTGATATTAAAAACCAGAGGCATTATTTATATGTTATGGCTTATAAAGTCAGGAATAACAACAGGTCATCAGAAATGCAAACTTGGCCTTTGTCTGATAAGTATTTATGCTACATAGAAATTAATGCTGAAGGGCTCACTAGAGAAATTCTAACAGACCTCATCAATTCAATCTTCCAAAATGGAAAGCTTCATCTGCCTGAGCACATTTCTAACTGAAAAACTTCTCTACCTGAACCAAACTGTCAGGTAAAGGTTCACATAATGAAGACTAACTTATCTGCCAAATTTAAAGAATGAGCAAAAACAAAATCTTAAATGCCTAGGTCCCATCCTAAGGAAAGTCATTTGTGAATATACTGGCTTCCTTCAACAAAGAAATGCTCTCACAAATACCCAACTGACATTAATGAATTAAAGTATTTGTCATATAAATATATCTCCATGAAATTATTATGCTAGTACGCATTTATCTGTCAAGTTTCTTGGTAGAAAACAAAGTAAACAGTTTATTATTAAAAATATATGAAATATAATTTTCTTATCTTGAGCTCTGTAAATATTTGATAAGCAAAATCATATAAAGAAAACTATATAAAATTAAAATTACTTTTCTCATTTTTCTGATACCTATTAAACAACATTTAATAAATCCTTCTAGAAAAAAGCAGTGGTTTAGTTTCCTAAAACCAGTTACTTACAACCTTAAACCCAATTAAGTTACCAAATTTCAAAATCAGTTTTAGACTTTAAAAAGAATTTCACCAAATGTGAATTATTTAAAATATCAGCAAAAAAAGTGCATACATTCAGAAATGAAAAATTAAATAGATTGATAAGCATCATTCAAAACAACACTGTAACTGTTATTAAAACAAAACCTTACTTGTCTGGGTTTTTCACTCTGAATGTTGCATTAAGCGCTTTTAACCTGGAGTCTGCCTGGAAAAAATAATTTGTTCACTTAATACAATTATATTTCAGGGTATAAAATTCAAACAGTTTTACTTTCCCTTTAGAATTAAGATGCTCAAGTACAGTTTTCTTCATATCAATTGTTGCAAACACATTAAACATACCTTAAAAAAAACAGCTTGTTATTTTTGAAAACACTACAAAAACATGTTATAAATTAGACTGAACACATAGCATTCAAGAGTACCAAAGTAAAACAATGGTAAACACCAATACACTTAATGGGCATATAGCTCCGCATTATAATTCATAATAGGTTGTGTGAAAAAAGTAGTTTACCTTTTCTCTCAGCCAAGAAAAGCAATGATCTGTACCCATAAACTAAATAAAACTACTGCTTTAGAGCCTGGACGCTAATGAGGGTAATTCTCAGATGGACTCAAACCAAATGTACTTTGGTTTTCTCATTTTCATAATCAGTATTTTAGAAAGAAAAAAGAAAAAGAAATGTAGAAATAGCTGTACTAAAGTAACATTGTACTAAATAAAAACAAGCTAGATGACATAAAATTACTTTCTATCTAGCAGAAAATGTTAAAAGACAACAAAACTTTTTAACTACCTTTACTTATTTCCAGATAGTTGCTCTTAAAGGAGGGACAGAGAGATAGACAATAATAATTAGATTGCCTGAAATGTATACTTAACATTTCCAAATCCTATCCTTACTTTTCATTAAAAAAAAAAAAAAAAAAAAAAAAAAAAAATTGAATTTCCGGAAATTTTTACTTAACATTTCCAAATCCTTTCCTTTCTTTTCATTAAAAAAAAAAAAAAAAAAAAAAAAAAGACAACCAAGTAACTTTTCTGGCAAAGGTACAGGAACTACAGGGTTCATAAAAGGTAGCTCAATCAGGAACCAATTTCAAAACGTGGTTTTGAAAATCCCAATCAGCTTGAAAATTTCACATTATTTCAACTTTCAACCTATAATTACAAATACTGTCGATTAATAAAACAAACAAAACAAGTAATATTACTAGGCCTTCCTAGATTACTTGGCTAAGAAAATAAAAACAAATGTAGTAAATACAGTATTCCACAGCCTGCTAGAACACCAGACCAAAAGAGATTCAAAGAGCTATCTAAAGACTATCATTGAATTCTAGGGATTCTCTTATTTCAAAACAGTATTTCACCAATTCTTGACATTTCTTACATGACTAACAAGCTAATACATGTGAAAGTCCTTACAAACAGAAGCACCTACGAATTTAAGGCACATACTAAAAATCACTAAACACCAAAGAATCTTACAAAGAGTTAATGACTTTAGTCACATGCAAATGTCGTTCCTTAAATGAGGATGAAATTACATAAAAATCATAAGAACAAAAATTTTCATTTGTATCTTTTCTTGAACTTTTTTTTTTTGGGTGGCTGGCTGGTCCAAGGATTGAACCCTGGACCTTGGTGTTATCAGCATCACATTCTACCCAACTAAGCTAACCAGTTAGCTCCTTTTCATGCTTTTTAAAATACCACCAATTTAATTTTTACTTTTAAAGTCACCAATTTACCAACTTAGAAGTCATATAAATGTAAAAGGTCACCATCCTAACCTTTGCTTACCAAATATTCTGTTGGGTCAGGTCCATCACCTCACCCAACCCAATCTGCTCATTATTCCACAAGATTTCATAAAAACTAAAGCTGCCTAAAACATAACAAAACCAGAAACTTCTCCCCAAAGCTAGATCTCTGATTTGGGCTGTTACAAATCTGACAGGTTATCATCTACCTGATCATATTCCCCATTAAACACCTAAAGATGTCCCCTAACCCATCATTGTTTTATACCGCCTTATTTTATTTCCTTTAAAACACATTATCTGAAATCATCTTGTTTACTTGATTCTTGGTGATCCATAAGAATATAAGAGCCATAAAAGAGCACAATGCGAACGGTGGCCCCTGGAGTTGCAAAGGCTATTGTGGCAATACTTGCACCTGCTTTGTTTATTGTCCCCCAAACCTTGCCAAGTAAACCACTACCCAGATTGGCCTTCTCTTTCAGGGGAAATTCTTCTGCCTTGGCCCGCTAGGTTGACTCCAGTGAAGGTTTCTTATCATTCAGGTATCAGCTCAAATGTTATCTCTTCAAGGGAGGGTGACTATATCTATGGCCCAGTTTGCCCATGACAGTCCTGGTTTATGCTGTTGTACTAGTCTTATTATTAATAGTGCCCCTTTTTACTCTCAAAAGGGTTCCCATTTGGACAATAATTTTATGGTCACCCATTTCAACGTAACCCCTGAAAAATAATCCCTGCTGTTATATTCTTTAACGATGATGTTTTATTTTCTTTATATCACTTATTACCATTTTAAAGTACCTTATTTTTTACTTAAATGTTAATTTAATGTTAACTAATAAAATATAAGCTCCATAAGAACATGGAGCTTATGAATATTTTCAGGCACCCAGCATTTGGAATCTCCTCATTGGCTCTCTTGGAGTTCCTGTGCAATACAGAGATTAGCAGAGATCCTAAGGGCCCAGACCTTGGCTCTGGCAGTCTCTGCTCCAAGCAACAGATAGGGTTCCAGATTCTTCTGAATAAGGCAAAATTCATTTAGGTGTGGGCATATGGAATGATGATTACTTTCATGACTGAGTTAAAAAAACATTATCTTACACTAAATTAACTATTTTATTTGTCCATTACTTTAGGGATAAGCCCTTTATTCTCTTTTCACTAAATTAAGTATCATGTTATATAAATATTCAAATAAGAGAAGTAATGCCAATAATCAGCAATGATGATAAAATTGGTTGCTCAAGCTTATGTTAGCTAGAACACTAATAAAAAGAAATAAATTTTGTAATTATTTTGCTGGGTATAATAATCACTCTAAAAAGATTTATGAAAACATTAATCAAGTAGGGCCAAAAGCACAGATTAAATTAAGTGTGCCTGAAAAAAGGAAAATTACAGTAAGCTGGCAACACCGTAATTTGAGGATGACAAAGAACCAAAGTCGAATATTCTTTTTTAAATTTTATTTACTTATTTTTTAATTTTTTTTTTTTTTTTGTCTTTTGTCTTATTTTTCCATGTCCGGCAACGGATTGCAACCCTCAGTGTTGCCCCCGTACCGGACCAGGGACCGGCAACGGGATTGCAAACCTCGGTGTTGCTCCCACGCCTCGCTCAGCCAGTGAGCGGGAGCCGGTCTGTATGTGGGATCCGAACCCTCGGGCGGCAGCGCTGCCGCGCCTCCTAAGCGGCGCACTATCCAGTGCGCCACTGGGCCGGCCCCTTATTTTTTAATTAAAGTCAAATAAAATACAAATATTTGGTCTGATTTGGAATGATCTCGTTTTCACAGATATATAGCTTTTAACACTTCCTTTACCAATCATCTTTGCATATATTAATTACATGATAAGCAAAAACAGAGGTAATAACATAATAGTAATTAAGAAGGGCTTTGAGTTAGACAGGCCTAGATTTGGATTTAGCCTCCATCACTTAAAATTATGTGACTTTGAGTAGTTAGTTTCTAGAGTTCCTCATCTAAAAATTGGGAACACTGACTAACCTCAAAGGTACTGAAGCAATGCTCACCAAAATAAAATACAGTATAATTATAATACAGTGCCTAGCACATAGTAAGGACATATGATAATGATGCTGTTCAGATAAGAAAGTTACTGCTTTAGATTCTAAAATAAATTTTTTTTAACCTTTGGCAATATTTCTAAAATTACCTCCCTAAAAATAAGTCTTCTCTGTCACCTTTAGGGCAATAGTTGTCAAGTACTAGACTAATGGGAATTAGTATGTCTAGGATAAACCCTAGAATGCAGTATTTTTAACAAATAATCCCAACAATTGAGATTCATGCAGTCCCCTGACCACACACTGAATTAAAAGTACATAACAAGCATAATTCCATTTTTTCTTGAGGGCTCCAGGTAACCACTATAAACAACTAACACTAAACCCACCTATAATGCAGTGAAGCTCTAGGGGCTACACAGGTGTGTAGGGATTTGGCCTCATGCCAAATGCACAGATACTGCTGTGTCTGACTCTCATACCATTGCTACCTCCTTCTTTGCTACCAGGCTCGGCTACCAATTGTCACTACTGTCACAGTATGCCTGTCTCCATTGGTATTCAGTTTTAGATATTTTCAATTTTCTGCTAAAATATGCTGTGGCCTTGAAAATAGATAGCCAAATTTGTCTGAATAACTATAATAAAATTAAATGGGTCCTATATGAGAGGACCAAAGTACTTCTTAAGTACAGTAGTAAGCTATGTTACATTCATTTGAACATCTCAGAAGTCACTTTTGAACAATACTGTACATTAAGTATTACCTTTCAAATACTTCATAAAAGTTAAAGCCAAGTTTTTATCGTAAGGCTACCCAAAAATGAAACTTTTTTTTTTCCTTTTTGTCTTTTTTCGTGACCGGCAACGGATCGCAGCCCTCAGTGTCGCGCCCGTACCGGACCGGGACCAGCCATGGGATCGCAACCCTCGGTGTTGCTCCCGCCCCTCGCTCAGCCAGTGAGCGGCCGGTCTGTATGTGGGATCCGAACCCTCAGCGGGAGCGCCACCGCGCTTCCCAAGCGGCGCACTATAGCAGTGCGCCACCGGGCCGGCCCAAATATGAAACTTTTTATCTAAACACTTAAATAACACCTACGCATAAGATTCAAAGCACTCTGCAAACAGCATTGTATAATGATGCAATGCAAGTGTTTTCTCTAGGTCACCAAAGTCGTGACCAAAAACTGGGTTCAAAAACCAACCACTGATAACTAGTGACTCAACTAATGACTAAATCAATGACAAATTTTTTTCAAATTTTCTATTATATAAAGAGAATTCACAAAAATAATTATGTTTTAGTTTTATCTTTTCCTTATTATTAGCTTCTAACACACCTTGGACTATTTCACAGAAAACCCTACCAAAATATAAATCATTTTTTAGACTCTCAAGTTATTTCAAATCCATTGCTAAACTAAAATTTCAGCATTCCCTCTGAGAACCATAAAGTGATGAATATGGCAAAGAAAATTCTATATTTTTCATATACATCTGTTAGCAAAATACTCATAAATTAGAATCAGTTTATGACAGAATTAGATACTTGATTATATTTCCTGTGCAGGAAAAAAAAAATCTTTCTAGTTAATTCTGTGTTAAATTTCAAATACCTATGTAACAATGAATAAAGGTCCAAGGGGTGTTTTTAAATTACTGTGAAGACATTTTTCTCCCTGCCTAGACATCTTGTATCGACCTTTAGGTACTATACTATCACATGAATCACTTAACAATTTATATTACATATTCTGTCAATTTATGTATTTGTCTACTTACCTATTCAGTTTACGCCAGAGATGAAAACTTTAAAAAGTTTGCAAGAATCTGTTTTATATTTCTTTGGGGGAAGATAGGGAGAGCAGAGTAGAGTTAGGGTGGCCATCTCACCACCAGTCTGCTCCTCAATTTTCAGGTAACAATCTCATGACTAAATTTGAAAGCTGTAGAAAAACTAAAAAAGTCTGTATCACTAACAAATGCTATTTCAAAATGACTCCTGTGCCCATTTTGAACTGGCTACCATGTCCCAACAGACAGCAGCATGAGCGAGGGCTCGTCGTTTAGTCTACTAAGGTTAGAATATCCAAGCTCAAGTCTTCAAAAGTGTCTTTCATATCTGATAAAGAGCGAGCAGTTGTTGGGCGAAGGGGTGTGAGGGAAGGGTCAGGACAGAGGAAGAAAAAAAGATGCAAAGCATGAGTACATTGCTGGGAAAATCTACAGCTTACATTTACACTACTGCTTCAAAATGCTCTTTTCCCAGAATAATTAAGCTCATAAATTTGCCCATTATAGTCTCATTAGTAACTAAAATTAAACAATTCAAAAGCAAATTTCAGTGCTTCTTTGAAAATCTTAACAATACTAGATGCAAAGCCAATTTCCAACACTCACTCATTCAATACCGAGTACCCATGAAGTGCATGGCACTATACTGGGAAATGTAAAGGAGCATGGGAAATTATTTCATACAAATATCCTTACCTTCAGCTGAAACCCAGTTTCATTTACAGTCTCCTTCCAGTTACCTTCCTAAAAATAAGTTAATTTTAGAAATCATTATCATAAAGCAAAATAACCCATAAAAAAATTCCAAGTTAAATAAGTCGAATACATATTATTCTATTCTTATTTCAGGGGAGATGGGAGAGAAAGGTTAAAAAAAATGCTTTTGGGGCCGGCCCGGTGGCGCACTGGATACTGCGCCACTTGGGAAGCGTGGCAGTGCTCCCGCCCGAGGGTTCGGATCCCACGTACAGACC
>NW_007727625.1:123675-131175 GCF_000696425.1 Galeopterus variegatus | reverse complement strand
TGTTTGGACCATGGGCGGCAGCGGGGACAGGGAAAACAGTGGGACACAGCAAGGACAGCCGATCCACCCCCCAATGAGCACAGGACTGCTCAGAGGAGACTGGTCAGAATGCAGAATTGCATGAGGTGCAGTTTGATTGAAAAACTCAGGCCCAGATCAGAGTTTCTACACAACCCAGGTGTACAAGTATCTAGAGAGCCAGAAGTACCTATAAGGTCAACCATTAAACCCTGAGCTGCACAAAAAATCCTCCCTAGGGAAACAGCAGCAGAGCAGCGATTTAGGTCAACCACACAGCTCATGTACTGGTTCCCACAGGAAGTTCCCCCATGTTAGAAGCAAGCAAAGGACAAAAACTTAGTTCTGGCCCAGGCACACCAGCAATGCCTTGGGGCCCACCAGGGGACATGAGGTCTGGAGCCAGGGGCAGGACCCCTGCCCACAACGACTCACACCACCAGCACCTCGGGGCCCCACCCAGGAACCAGAGGATTGGAGTTGGGGACTGGACCCCACTCCCACATACAGGCATACTGCCTATCCCCTAGGGGCCAGCCTGGGGACCCAGGGCTAGCAGCCAGGGACCAGACACCCTTCCCACAACCAGGCATGCTGTGACAGTGCCTCAGATCCTGCCTGGGGGCCCAAGGCATGGAGAAGGGGACCAGACCTCCCTCCCACAACCAGGCACCCCACTCCAACACCTCGGGTCCTGCCCAAGGACCCAACGCATGGAGAATGGGACTGGACCCCCTTCCCACAACCAGGCACACTGTTCCAGCATCTTGTGGCCCACCCAGGAACCTGGAGCATGGAGGAGAGGACTGGACCCCCCTTCCACAATGAGGCTCACCACACCAGTGCCTCAGGGCCCACCCAGGGACCTGGGGCATGGAGAAGGGGACTGGATCCCCCTCCCACAACCAGGCTCACCACTCCAGCACCTTGGGGCCTGCCCAGGAACCCGGGGTAAGGAGCTGGGACCTGACCCACCCTCCCACAGCCAGGTACACCATGATAGCGCATCAGGGCCCTGCCTGGGGGCCCAAGATATGGAGAAGGGGACCGGACCCTCTCCCACAACCAGGCACACTGTGCCAGTGCCTTGGGACCCACTTGGGGACCAGGGAATGGAACTGGGGAGTAGACACTCTCCACAACCAGGCACACTGCCAGCACCATGAAGCAGGCCAAAAATATCTCCTCCATGTGGGTGGCCTACCTCAGCCACCATGATAACCATGGCTACCGCAAAGGCAGCTAGATGCCACAACCACCACGCCGGATGGTCCGCCAGCCACTGGAGTGAGTTGACATAAGGAGAGTCACCAGCAGAGATAAAGAAAGGAGGAGGATGTCTGTCTCCACAGAGCCCATTTCATAGTGACGGAAGAGACATCTGCTCTATGATAGTATTGGGGGACCTGATCACGCCTCTCAGCATTGGACAGATCATTTGGGCAGCAAATCAATAGAGTAACCATTATTCTTTAAGAGGGAGAGAAAAAATCTTGGGTGATTAGAGGAGGAAAGGGGGAAGGAGAGGGGGATGGGAAGGGATTGGTCAAGATGCATAAAGAATAATTATGATTTGTAACAATATATATACTAGTAATATCAATTTGATCAACATATCTCAGTGTTGAACCCCCAAGATATGTATAAATCAATTTTGATTAAATAAAAATAAGTAGGTAAATAAAAGTGAAAAAAAAGTTAAAAAAATACAAAAAAATACAAAAAAAATTAACATTCTTTTAAAAAAAATATTTTAACATTCTTGGGGTTATTACAAATGGTTAGATGAAGCATGATAAAATCCCCCAGACTAACTAGAAGCAGAAGATCAAAATATTCTAACATCTTCTTGTCCGTGTAAAGCTATTTTCAAATTCTCTCTCTCAGTTTCTTCATTTAAACAATTTCCCTTATGTTGTGGACTTCTTTTTTGCCCCTTTACAGCATGATGTTTACAAACATAGGCTTTGCAGACCATTTCATCTTTCACCATTTATTGTTTACATGACCTTGGACCAAGTTGTCTTAGTTTCCTCATGTGTGAAAAGGAGATAATACAAACTATATAGTGTTGCTGTGAGGATTTACAAAGTTACTTTACATAAAGCTCTTAGCGTGGCACGAAGTGAAAGTTATAGAAATATTAAGTCTCTACTACTACTATATCGACTACTAAGACTTCCGAGTAGCCCGAATTTTCACTGGGTCTGAACTCTGGCATGCTTTGACGTATGCTCTGGTTACTAATTTTGTACAGGAGGTCTAGGGTGAAATATCATCTTCAGTCAGTTCAAGTAGCAATTGTACCTTTACTATTTAGGCTCTCCATTATAAATGAATGCTAATTTCCTTCCTTTGAAATAAAACTCTGTCCTACAGCCATCCCACCCTGAACACTCCTGGTCTTGTCTGAAGTAAAACTCTCCTGATTAACTACATTGAGTTTCTATGTAATAATTATTACACTGTTTAATTGAAATATAATGTTCATTGTGCATCAAAAAGTCATCAGCATTTTTAGAGTCTTCCTACCAAAAGTTCAACAACATTTTCTGATTATGAAATGCTGTTTGCCTCAGTACTACACTCTGAATAAAATCATATTATCTCAAACTCACAACGTCTCTCAGTCATTGTAATCAAGATATTTTAAGTGATTTTTATTATATTTATGTAACTACCATTTCAGTTGTAACACTCTTAAATGTCAGTAATCCACATTATTAATGATAAAATTAGTTAATATTACCTACATGCAATGTGTAAACTACTCAAATAAACATGTAAAAGACTTTGGGGGAGGAAACATACTGCTCAGGTGAAGTTTTCAAATGTGATAGAAGATCAGGGAGTTAGAACTATCCCAAAATCAATATGTACAGCAATGAGCCCACATCTGAACACTGATGAATTCTTTGTTATGAATAAATTTCTTTTCTCTAAATTCCCTCAGGGAATATACAACCAAGACATTATCAAGGGAAATATAACATTAAAGAATTATATGTATACAATAAAAAAATTTTAAAACTATAAATTATGCTTAATCCTTAGGCTACAATCTAGAAATTTTTAGTTAAAAAACTAAAGTCTTCATTTTAATGATGTAATGTTATAACAAAAGAAAAATTGAGGTTATTTTTGTTATTAAGTAAATGTTCAGTGTACACATTATGGAGCTAGCAGTGGCTTATGTCCTTTGGGGATACAAGAAAAAAAACTAAACCCTGGGGTAGATTGTAACCCACTAAAATTGGGACATGCAAAATAATTACAAAGTAAATCTGTGCTAGGAGAGTTCAGGGAGAGATGACCACAGAAACTATTTTGCATTTTAATTAGGCCTTGAAGAAAGGTAATAGCCAAAAACGGTGGATGAAATCCCTCCAAATGAAGGGAAGAACATGAGAAACGACTAGAAGGAAATAGAGTGTGTTAGTAGAACTAAACATATGGAGGACAGTACAGAATAATAGTAGGGAATAAAACAGAGTAATAAGAAGCAACAGTACAAGGCTGAGAAATTAAGACCATTTTTAGGGCCGGCCTGGTGGCGCACTGCTACAGTGCGCCGCTTGGGAGTGTGGCGGCGCTCCCGCCGAGGGTTCGGATCCCACATACAGAACGGCCGCTCACTGGCTGAGCGAGATGCGGGAGCAACACCGAGGGGTTGCGATCCCGTTGCCGGTCCCAGTCCGGTACGGGCGCGACACTGAGGGTTGCGATCCGTTGCCGGTCACGAAAAAAGACAAAAAGGAAAAAAAAAAAAATACAATGCAGATTCCAAAAGATTACCAAAAGGTGGACCCAAGATTTTACAGATCTGGGCTTCAAAAACCTAAAGACTAATTTTGATATCATTTAAGTGATACCAAAAAGTACTATCTTTAGTACTCTAAGTATGAAAATATTAGCCAAAAGAATGATATAATCCAATAATCTGAAATTCAAAACAAAAAAACCCCCAATAAATTGCACATAAATTAACAAAGCTATTCCAAAAAGGTACTTGAGTATAAGCATTGCACAGTTTAAAAGAAAAAAAACCCAAATCAAATAAATATTCTAAAAAGACTAAATAAAAGAAAAATACCTGTGTTAAAAACAAATAGAAGATTTTGTCTCTACAAAGGATGGGATGTGAA
Source organism: Galeopterus variegatus (assembly GCF_000696425.1). Taxonomy (NCBI): domain Eukaryota; kingdom Metazoa; phylum Chordata; class Mammalia; order Dermoptera; family Cynocephalidae; genus Galeopterus; species Galeopterus variegatus. The sequence continues at coordinate 127,012 of NW_007727625.1, read as the reverse complement.
GCAACTCTCAAGAGAAAGTTTTCTAAACCAATACGTCGTCTTTCCACAAAATCTGGATCCATGTTGTCAGCAGAGAGTTTATGCCAAACAAATTCTGCCTAGGTAAACAAAACAATCATTAAGAACAGTCTCAATGCTAAATACTTCTAAACTACAGCCATTTCACTTCTTACCCGTTTTTCCGGTAGAGGTGGCACAACAATATGTGGATAGTAAACTAAAAGGTAGTTTCTCAACAACTCAAATTCACTATATCGCCTCCATAGGGAGTCTGTTAGGACACTTTGGCCATCAGTATGTTCAACTGACCTGAAAAGGAATAGAGCATTTGGACGATTTTTTAGAAATAAAAATACACACACATCAACACATTCTCCTTTAAAATTTATCTCTATTTACTGAATGTTTATCAACTAGATATTAAGTAAAAAAACTTTTCATGTATTTTCTTTAATTCTAACAGCAACCCTGTGAAGCAGGGATTTATTTCCCCATTTCACAGATGAGGAAGCAGCTGCACAGTATATGTTCTGCCTGTAATCACGAAGATCTATGGGCAGAACACTTGGATCTATCTGATCCCAAAGCCCTCACTCCTAATCCCTTTCTTTCTGTTATAGAAAACCTATTTAAACTCAAGAGAAATAGTTGTATTAGGAACATTCTAAAAGCCTCAAAGTATAATAATTGATTTTACAATATGGTAAAATCTGGCTCAGTCTTTCATTAAAAAAAAGTATTTTTAACTTCACTTCTGCCACAATGAGACAATAGCATTGACGACAAAGACCAAAACACCATGGAACCTCAATTAAGGTTATAAATGAATCAAATGAATCCAGGTATCAGGAAATACACACAAGAGCAAAATATTAATTAGCTCTGTAAGGGTGGGAAGAGGAGTCAAAAAAATTAATGTCTAGGGCCGGCCCGGTGGCGCACTGGATAAGTGCGCCGCTTGGGAAGCGCAGCAGCGCTCCCGCCCGAGGGTTCGGATCCCACATACAGACCAGTTCCCGCTCACTGGCTGAGCGAGGGGCGGGAGCAACACCGAGGGTTGCGATCCTGTTGCCGGTCCCCGGTCCGGTACGGGGCAACACTGAGGGTTGCGATCCGTTGCCGGACACGGAAAAAGACAAAAGACAAAAAAAAAAAAAAAAGAAACTATAAAGAATAAGGCATGATGAAAACCAGAACCCTCCGAAATGAAAAACTGTTGGAAACAGACCTCACTTGGTGAGTTTAACAGCAGATGGGAGAAAATTAGTAAATTCTAAAATGGAGCTGCAGAAATTACCCAGAATGCAGAAAAGTGACAAATGGATAGATTCAAGAAAACAAAAAGTCTTAATATTCCTAAAGTCATTAAAGAAATTATATCAGTAGTTTAAAATTTTTCATGCACTCACAAAAAACCTAAGGCCCAGATGGTTTTACAGCAAAATTCTACTGAACTTTCAAGTAACAAATAATTCTATTTTATATAATCTCTTCCAAAAATTATAAAAAAGATGGACTATTCCTCGCTTATTCTATGAGACCATGAGAGATGATAAAACTAGACAAGAAATATATGAGAAAGGAAATGTCTAGTCTTATCTTTAACTATAAAGAGCTGGCAGGCAATGCCACGTCCCATCCACATAAAAGTTCAACTTAGAGTTGGGAGAAAGTTAACAGTAAAATCATAAACGGGATATTTAAAATTATTCTGACAACATAAATTTCAAATTATTCAAAATAACTACAAAAAAACCCCACACCTTGCTAATAAGTAGATAAATAAAGCCTCTAAGCAGGACACCTATAAGACTGATAGAAGACCTGCGTAAGTATATTTAAAAAAAAAGGTGGGGGGGCCTAAGTCTCTAGGCACAGTCTGGTCATTAGAAATTGACTAAAAGCACAGAGAAAGCTTTCACTGGACCCCAAAACTACCCATTTATCCAATCATTCAACAAACACTCAATAGCACATAATTGTTTTAATGCAACATTTAATTTAACCCTCATAACAAAGTAGATATTATCATTAGCCCTATTTTGGAATTGGAAGAAATAAGTAATGACAGCATACTGCTTCTCAAGCCATTGAGGAATTCCTATTCTAAAAGAGATATCTTCTTATACCTATTTTAAAAGATATAATAGGCTATGAACAGGAACAGACACAAAATCTCTGGGGGAATTAAAAACCAGTGACTTCAGCCTTACTCAATCTTAGCCTGCTAAATTATCACACTATAGACAATTGCTAAATGGCCTTTCTACTTGTATTCAAAAGGTAGGTAGATAAGCTACATTATAAAAATTCAAATTTTAGTTAATATGAAGACTCAATAATATTCATATCGTCCACGACTGTCTATAACACTGAATTACAGAAAGAATACTACATTAATAAATGAAGAAATTTGAGGATTGTGGTTGTTGAAGATCAGTTAATCTTAAGGATACTATTCTTACAAAATAATCTATTCAAAATCAGTATTTCTCAAATTCAATGTCTATGTGATGAGGGTAGGGCAAGAATTTTTTAAGACAGTGAAAACACAAATCATAAAGAAAAAAGAAATAATTTGTCTATCTTAAGATGTAAAGCTTTTGTACTTTAAAAGATAACAATTGAAATCATGGTCCATGGCCCATATGGACACCCGGAGCTTTAAATAAAAAATGTAGCCATGGAGGCCTGCTGGGAATAGGACTTCTAAATGGCAAACATGTCTGAAAGGCTGTGGTCCAAGGCCGTTTTTGCTGGCTATAAGCAGGATCTGAGGAACCAAAGGTAGCACACAGCTCTTCTTAAAACTGAAGGTGTTTATGCCCAAAATGAAACTGAATTCTACTCAGGCAAGAGATGAGCTTAAGTGCATAAGCAAAGAATAACACAGTGACTTCTGGAAGGAAACCAAACAAAACCAGATAATCGAGAGAAAGGTAATTCGTACACATAGAAATAGTGGCATGGTTTGTGCCAAATTCCAAAGCAATCTTCCTGCTAAGGCCACTGGACACAGAATCCGTGTGATGCTGTACCCCTCAAGGATTTAAATGAATGAAAAGTAAATAAATAAAAGTGGATGTGTGTTCTTGGGGGAAAAACAAAAAAGGAAATGTAAATTCCTGGATGCCACCCAAAACCCTCCAGTTTAACAAATTTTCCAGTTGATTTCTCTGTATTTTTAAGCATAAGACCCACTGTTTTAAACAAAATTTGTATTGAAATGCAATTGTGGGGCCGGCCCGGTGGCGCACTGCTACAGTGCGCCGCTTGGGAGCGCGGCGGCGCTCCCGCCGAGGGTTCGGATCCCACATACAGACCGGTTCCCGCTCAC